>NW_026057580.1:56528022-56534276 GCF_023721935.1 Panthera uncia | reverse complement strand
GTGTGTGTATATATATATATATATATATATATATATACACACACACATACAGATTTGCTTACTTTGTGATTCAAATGTTCCAGACTCACTCATCTTTTGTTGTTGTGGTTATTATGGCTTGATTTCTCTGTTGCTGAGGAATAATAAATGAGCATTAGTACAGCATAGAAGTTTGACAAACACGTGGGGAAAACAGATGCAAATCCCTTTTCTGTCATCTCTAGCTGTTAGAACTTGGACAAATTACTTAACCTATTTGTGCCTTAGTTTCCTCATCTGTAATTGCGATGATAAATAATGCCATCTAACTCTGGTGAGTGTTTGAATTACTCATTCATTTATTCATTCAACAAATATTTATTTACCTAAAATTGTGTGCCAGTTCTTTTCTTGGCATATGCAGTATACAAGTGAACAAAATATACTCCCATCCAAGCCTATATTTTCTTGATGAAGAGCCAGAAAATAAATATAATAAATAAGTAAATTATATAGTATCTTAGAAAATAAGTGCCATGGAAATAATAGAATAGAGGAAGGAGGGTGGATGTGAGGGTGGGAGGCAGTTTCCTGTTTTAAATAGGGAGGTCAGGCTAAGTCTCATGAAGTTGATGGCATCTGAGTACAGACCTGGAATAAGTGAGGAAGTGTGCCATGCTGAAATCTGGGGCAAGTGTTCCAGAAAGAGGAAAGTGCAAAAGTCCCAGACCAGGGTATGTCTGGCATGGTTCAGGATACAACAGTTTTGTAGAGAGGTATGAGCAAGGGAAGATATGCTAGGGTAAGTGGTCTAGGAGGTAAAAGGGATCAAATTTGTAGAGCCTTGCAAACCATTATAATCATCTTTGACATTCACTCTAAGTGAAAAGTCAGAGGATGGTGAGCAGAGGGGTGACATGATCTGACATACCTTTTAAAAGAATCATCCTAACTGCTGTGTTGAGAACAGAATGGCATAAGGGAAGGCGTGGAATCAAGGACACTACTTAGAAGGGTGCTGAAGGAATACAGATCTTCCTTTACTTGCCATGGGATTATGTCCTGATAAACCCATTTTAAGTTGAAACTATCGTAAGTTAAAAATGAATTTAATACGCCCAATCTACCAGACATCATAGCTTAGTCTAGTCTCTCTTAAATGTGTTGCAGAACACTTATGTTAGCCTACAGCTGGGCAAAATCATCTGACACAAAGCCTATTTATATAGTGTTGAATGTCTCATGTAATTTATTGAATACTGTACCAAAAGTGAAAAACAGAATGGTTGTATGGGTACAGAATTGTTGTAAGTATACTAGTTGTTCACCCTTGTGACTGCATGGCTGACTGGGACCAGGGGCTCACTGTCAAGCCCAGCATCACAGGAAGGTATCTGAACCATGTATTGCTAGCCTGGGAAAATATCAAAATTCAACATTTGAAGCATGGTTTCTACTGAACACATATTGTTTTCACACCATGGTAAAGTTGAAAAATCACAAGTTGAACCATTGTATATCATCTGTATAGGTAAAAGATGATAGTGGTTTGGCCCAGAGGGTAGGAGAGGAGGAGGTGAGAGGTGGTTGGATGTCTCTTGAAGACAGAGTCCACAGGACTTCTTGACCTATTGGATATGGGGTATGAAAGAAAGAGATGAGTAAGAATCACTCCAAGGCTTTTGGCCAGGGTGACTGGAGCAATGGAACATCAATATTAAGATGTGGAAGACTGTGGTTGGGGCAAGTTTTGTGAGTGAAAGTTAGGAGTTCTATTTTGAGTGTGTCAAGATTGAGAGTCTGCTAGACGTTTAAGTGAAGATGCTCAGTTGGGGCAAACAAATAAATATACATTTGCAGAGCTTAGAATACTGTTTGACATATTAACGCTAGTGAATGCTGTATCGTTTTCACTTATTATTAAGAGAAATGTGTGAAGATTTCTCCACTACAGTTACAGATTTTGAAATATATCCTTGTAGTTCCTTTTTATAATTTAAATGTTTAGAACTGTTAAATCATCCTAATGAATTGTTCTTTTGTCGTGTATAGACTCTTTTTATTCCTAATGATGATTTTTGCTGTAAAGTTGGTTTTCAATGACACTGATATATAACTGCTATACTTTTTGGTTATTATTAACCTAGTATACCATTTTGGCACTTCACTTTCATCCTTTCTGTGTCATTCTGGTTTCGGTATATCTCTTATAAAGAGCACACAGCCATATTTTAATTTTTAAAAAATCCAATCTAAAAGATCTGCCATTTAAATGGAATGCTAGTCCAGTTTTATTTATAAAGTTACTGTATGTTTGGATTTATTTATGGCACCTTAGTTGTTTATGCCATATAAATAGTACTTTCTGTTTACTGCACATTTTCTTTGCATTTTTTCTTCCTTCTGTCAGATTGAGCTAGGTACCCCATCATTTATTTTCTCTCTACTGGTTTGTTATTAATACATCTAATTTATATTTTTACAATTGGGAATTTGCCATTTGTAACATCCCATTAACATTAACATCCCGTTTGTATTTTAACACTTCATGAGAATATTATTTGCTCAATAAGTAGGAGTCATCTGCAGTGGGAAGGAGGGGATTGGAATTGTGAGAACACTGGAGTAAAATTGAAGCCACTGTAGAGAGCAAGAGAATGCATTGAATAGTGTATCATAGTTGGACTGCCAGGTAGTGTTAGGGTCCTGTTTGGGATGGTAAACAAGAGTTTAAAGTGGAAGCATTCTACCTTATTCTATGACTTTCTTTAGCCAATCTAAACAATATAATAGTTATAGTCATCTAGGGTTGAGATTGTTCCTCACAGCAGCAACAAAAGCACAAGAGAATAGTAAAATTAAGACTGTAATTGAAATTATGGACAATAGAATCAAAGATGAATAAGGAAAAAACTAAAGCAAAAATAGTTCAGAAGCAAGAAGTTTGGTTAATGAAACAGAGATCCAGTGAGGTTGAGGCAGCCTTACTTCAGCCAGCCAGATGGAAGGAGAGAAGTTTGTGGTGTTGGATAACTGATTGTAGAAGTAGTGTAGGTAGAGTTAGAGAGCTCCTGGAAGATAACAGGACACGTGGGGACTGAAACCTCAGAGACCAGGGCTTAAAATGAAGATTGGAGTCTGTCAGAATGATAGCAAAGCTTGGGGTGGAGATGCCAAGGTCTTTGTCAGAGGAAGGTAAATAATGAGCAGCAACAGGGAAGAGGTGCAGAGAGGAAATTACCCTCATGTGAGCAGGGTTTGTTGGTTTTGTTTTGTTTTGTTTATAAGAAGGCTTTGTTTATAAGGAGGACTTCTCACCTGGGAGACAATGAGGAGCAAGGAGGGCCTCAACTCACTCTGCCAGGATTTCGCTCATATAAAATCTGATTATTTTGAAAATTTGGATTTTTGCTGGGTGTGATGGAATGCCTTTGGGTAGTTTTCAGCAGAGGAATAACATAGTCTGGCTTTTATTTTAAAAGAATCACTTTGACTTTCTTGTGAAGTATCAACTACAGTGGACAAATGTGGAAGTAGGAAGACAGGAAGATACCATATTAGTGGAGGTGGAAAGAATGGTGGCTTGTACTAGGGTGGCAGCTGTGCCAATAGCAAAAAGTGGTTGAATTGTGGAGACTTCGAGGTTTCGTTTCCTTTAATGAAGAAGAGTTCTAGGTGATGACAAAATAACTTGTTGGTCTTCCCTCGAGTGAAGGCTTTGCCCACATTCTAGAAGGCAGTTTCAAACCAGTGACAAGGTCTCCTCATCTCCATGACCCAGTTTCCGCCATGTCAACTACTCACAGTCTACCTTCCAGTCTGGACTCAATGGTAAAACAAGCTTCAGGCTCAGAGTCCAAAAATAAAGTTGATTCCAAAGAGGAAGACTCTGGCAAGGGCCTCTTCCTGTTTGTCCAGCCACTGTCCAGCTTCCCAGTGATTGGGCTGCAACTCATGAAGGTCTGCATGGGTGCTGGGTGTGCTATATTCAGCATACCACAAGGACTAGTCAATTCAACTAGAATTCTCTTACAAATGTGTAACATTATAGAAAGGGTATTCTCATTGGAGGCTTTGCATTCCAACTCATCCAACATGAAGGTCCTCTTGGGCAGGTGAACAAAGCTGCCCTTAGCTTTGGGCTTAGCAGGCAGTTATACTCGGATTTATGTAACTTCTCCTCAGGATTAGAGCCTGCTGAAGTCACCTCCTTCTCTTCCTTCTTCTCAGCCTGAATCTTACGTTTTTCCTTCTGATGACTTTTCTCTTTCCGTGGGGTCTCCTTTTTAGGCTAACTCTGCAAACTTTTTAGCATCAATTAAGCCATATTCTAATATGAATTAAATTTTTTTCATAAGTAAAATTTAATATTTAGTAGTTACAACTTCTTCAAGACAGTCCAGAATTGGGGTTGGTAGTTACAGGGAAGGAACCAGTGGTTGATACTGGGAAAGCCTCGTGGAAAGGAGGCTCTGGAAACCACTGGTTGAGGCACAGTGGGATGCAGGTAATGGTGATGATAGCTAGTGAGTCATTTTTATCTGCTGGGAATGTCCTAGTCCTCAAATGTGCCTCCAGCAGACCCAAGGTTTACTTGATATCTTCCTTTTCACTCTCTGAGGCCTGTTTATTCTGAGGTTTAGGGGAACCAGAGACTGAGGGCCAATACTGCTGCAAACAAAATACAGCTATTCATTGCTTACCTGCTATCTCAGCAGGTAGACCTGGCCTTCACTCCCAACCACTCAGAATCTGCTACTGCCAAATATTGTAATATTCTGGTAGGAAATTTGCAGGAAAATTCAGGTGGAAGGGGGCTTGACCAAAGAGGAGTGTGGCCATGCTAAGAGTCCCACATTAGAGTAGTGATGACATCCTTGGAGCTTGTGCCTTGTTTCAGGATTTGTACACAGGGCCCAGCCACCATGAGTCTGCAGGGCAGAGGGGCTGGCTGGAAAAGTTTTGAATGTAAAAAGCTGACAGGATTTGTTGAAGAACTGGAGGTAGTTTCTGAGAGAGAAAGAAATGAAAGAGAATACTTAGATTTTGGGTCTCTTTCAGCTATATCTTTTTAAATGTACCACTTTTTATTTTCTAAAGTGAAGTGTCTCTGTGTTTGGTGAAGTTTGTATTTGTGTTAGTTAAGATATGGAGTCTGGCAGAAGCAGGGACTCTTGTGTTTTCCAGTGAGACATCCCTAGGAATTGACTAGTTCTCTATTGTCTAGAAAACTCACTCTGTAAGCCTTTTAAAATTAGCACATAAGCTTATATAAAAAAAAAAGAATAAAACTCTGAGACTGATGGCCCTTCACCCACTTCTGATTTCTCATTGAAGTACAAATGCCAAATGTGCCTTTTAATCTTTCCCAGTAAATTGAAATTGTATTTTGGGAACTCTTGGTACAAGTTAATGAGATTTAGATTAGTATGATCTGTGAGTCCTAATTGAAGAGTGATTGAGGTCTTGTGGTTTTCCTATTGCATGAACATATAAAAGCAATGAGATAGGAAAAAACCTAGGAAATTTGTCAAATGGTAGGAGGTCTGGGATTTGATGAAATTTTAAAAATGTTCTGTTTGCTCTCTCTTTTTTTTTTTTTTTTTTACAAATTACTTCATATGGACAATTTCTCCAAATTTTTTATGTGGTCGTACCTCAAATCCAGATTATTTAGGACAGGATTTTGGAAAGCTTGGGTAACAAGGGACATTTTCAGAAATGACTAAGCCAGAGATTTGGCTGGAGTTGAGAATTCCACAGCCCAAAAAACTACTGACTGTGTGAAATCCTTAATGAAACTTTTCTCAGAAGGGTCTGTTGAAAATTTCCCAGAAGCCATTTGAATAAGAATGATATTATGATCTTGGAGTTTTTTAAATTCCATATATTTAAAATTTCCAAGTAAAAGTAATTGTACAACAGGATGTTTATAATACAGGAATGCATTTTGGTTGTCTATTTATACTGAAATTATTGAATGACTGTCTGTAACAGTCCTTGATCTACAATAGAGGTTGATGGTCTATGTGAGTAAGCTTCCTTAAGAAACCTGGGAATTGGGGCACCTGGGTGGCTCAGTTGGTTAAGCATCTGACTTCGGCTCAGGTCATGATCTCATGGCTGGTGAGTTTGAGCCCCGCATTGGGCTCTGTGCTGACAGCTTAGAGCCTGGAGCCTGCCTTAGATTCTGTGTCTCCCTCTCTCTTTGCCTCACTACCGCTTGCGCTGTGTCTCTCTCTGTCTCTCAAAAATGAATAAATGTTAAAAAAATT
>NW_026057580.1:56308605-56526105 GCF_023721935.1 Panthera uncia | reverse complement strand
GAAGAGAAAAAAAAGGACCCTATCTGCTAGCTCCTCATGCTGGGACCTCTTCTTCCTTCCTTTCCTTCCTTCCTTTGTTTCTTTTTATTTTTTAAGAAAATGCTTATTTATTTAGTTTGAGAGAGACAGAGAGAGACAAAGAGAGAGAGAGAGCATGAATGAGGGAGGGGCAGAGAGACAGGGAGAGAGAGAATCCCAAGCAGCCTCTGTGCTGTTAGCACAGAGCCCAATGCAGGGCTCCATCTTATGAACCGCAAGATCATGACCTGAGCCAAAATCAGGAGTTGGACGCTCAACCGACTGAGTTACCCAGGCTCCCCTGGGACCTCTTCTGGTCTGGACCTTCTTTCTCTGGTTGGACAGTGCTAGGGGTGGGCAGGATATTGATAGCTGCTGCAGGATATCACTTGCTTTCTTGGACCCTCATTTTCAGTTAATTTACTTTTGAGAAAATTTATAAATTGAGTTTCAAAATTCTCTCTTCTTTCAGAGCCTCTACTGAGCAGTTGTGCCCCTGAGCATTTGTATGAGAAGTGAGATGAGTAGTTTTATGAGAATATATGAGGAGTGCATGATTATATCCAATTGCAGGAAGGAAGTTTCAGTGAAGTTTGGCTCCACTATGCCAATCTAAATTAGAGATAAGTTTAGCAATAGTAAAACTCAGAACATTTCTTTGTGAGGCCATTTTGAATAGTTTAAAAATAATCTCTGATTCATGACACATTTTGAGCCAAAAATGTATTCTGTACTGAGTCTTAGTATAGCCTGGACTTATATTTTTTTAAAGGGAGGAAAAAATAATAAGCTTCTATATAATAAAGAAAAGCCTTATTATATAGGCTGATATCAGTTTTCCCCTTTAATCCTAACTAATGTAAGATAATCAGAAGCATGAGAAGTATCCAGAATCAAAACAAAACTTAAATTGGTCCATCAAAGTCTCATGCTCGTGCTGCTAAATCATCAGGTTTTTGATGCTTTCTGTGAAAATACTGACCAGCAGCTATTGCCAAGGGTAGAGATAGGAATATTTGGCGAGGGTATCATAATATCATATAATAATTAAGATAGAATTCTGCCAGAATATATGCTCCATGTGGGCAAGAACTTTCCTCTGTTTGCTGCTGTATCCCCAGTGCCCAGGCCCGCAATAAATTTTTGTTGAACGAATAAATAACTCTCAAGGCATGTAATTTGCATTCAAACAAGACCACATATTAGCTCTGGCTAATATGTATTATAATATAATATATATAGTATATAATATAATATAGTAATAAGTATTTTAATTTCTCAGTGTCCTTGACCTTGAAAATGAGGATAATCATGCATACCTTGTAGGCTGTGTTGAAGATGAAATATGACATATTCAAAGTGCTGAGTGCGTTATCAGGGATCCAGCTAGTGTTTAATGGGAAGGGAGGTTTGCAGAGAAGGAGACAGCTAAAAAAAGAGCAGCTTATACATCAGATGCTCCTGTTTTCTTAAGGTGTAAAAAAATGAGTGTGTGCATTTTTGTTTCTTTGTTAATTTCAGGTTTTCCTTCTCTGGGAGATTTTATGTGGTTTCTTCAAAAGAATTTCATACATGATAATTGCAGTGAATTCTATTAATAAGTGTTTATAAAAGTAGAGAGGGATCACTATTTAATTTAATTTGAAGGACACATTCCTCTTGAGCAGGGTTTCCAATCTTAGGTTATGCCCGAGGTTCCTTGACCATTCACAGAGCTCTATAAAGTCATATCTTTATAAAGCTTTATAAGGTATATAAAGTCACATACTTTGATATTGTTTGGAGACAATGCCCAGCCAAAAGCCCCACTGTTTTTTGCAGTGAGCTTGTTGTCAAAGACTGACCTGTGTGCTCCAGAGGTGAGATATGTAACACAAAGACAGAGTCTGAGTATAAAGAGGAGCAATAGCTTTGTTGCTTTGTCAGGCAGAGAAGGATGCAGCAGACTAAGGCCTTCAAAACTACAAGGTTGCTCACAGGAAGGGGCTGGGGGGATTATAAGGAAATACAAGATCTATCCAGTTTGGGCAGGAATTATGTACATGTTGCTAGCCTCCTTCATCATGTCTTCAATGAGGTATGTTCCTGAAACACAAGGCTCCGAAGGGAGGAGGGGAAGTTTGCAGAAGGAGGAAAAAGGTTACTTAGTTTAAAGCTGAGCTTCCCTGAAGAAGCATTAGTGCAGCCATTTTGATTTTTGTTCAACTTTATGTTTTTAAGTGGTTTCAAGCTGATTATGGCTATTTGATATATATCAGATAATACCAAGTAAACGTTTCTTTGATTTAAAAATAGGGGAAAAAGTAACATGTAGAGATTGTTGGGGGGAAAGGAAGACATTGAAAGGAGAAAAATAGGAGAGGGGGGGAAAAAGACAGGGTCTTGGTTCAGCTTTGCTTGGTTTCATGCAAACCCATTCCAGTTATCTAAAATTTATCTCTTGTGACTTTCAAAGTCTGCTGGTGGAAATCACCCATAAAGAGATTAATTTTTAGACACTGTCTAAATTTCACCTCAAAAAAATTCACCACCCATGTAAAGTGCTTCATGTAAAGTGTTTCATTTTTGGGAGAATATCATCTAAAACATTCCTATCTTTTATCAAAATTTAGAAAATTTCAGTCTCCCTTCCTCTCAGCAATATTATTTCCGAGTTTTTAAAGCTTATTAAATTTCCTCCAGAATCTTTCTTTGATCTCTGCATTCTGAAGTCAGTGCTGTATTGAGTGCCACCTACTTAGGAATACAGCTCTCTATACTTTCCAGAAAGCAGCCCACTGCCTGCCGTGATAGTAGCATCTCTCCCATCAAAGATCATGGCTTTACCTTCCCCACAAATAACTTTGTGGTATTTCCTTAAGCCCAGTAGGAATCTACGACTCTCTTCATTCTGTGTTTCTCCATTTCCTGCTCTGGAGTTCTTACATCTATAACACTTGCTTTCCTGAACAGTTTTGCTGCTTATTTCTCTTGTTTCTGCATATGTATCCAATTGCTATTATGGAACATATTTTTAAACTAGACTTGTAGTTGATGCTGTCATGTGAGCTGAGCCAGCACTCTCAGGGGCCCAGTGAAGACCAATATACACTTGCTATACACCATGTCTCCCCCAAACCTGGCCTTTCCTCCTATTTTGAATTCCCTTGGTTTTGCATAAGCTTTCTTACTTTGGTGGCAGCAGTAATTTCACTTCCTGCTACCTCTTTTCTTTGGAATAGAGCTGAGAAGCAGGATGATAAGGAAGCCAGTGTTGGGTCATCAGTAATTTGAAAGCCTGTACACCACAGCTGTGTGTGAACTCAATTAAGCTTGCCCTGCTAGAAATGATTGGCATGTCCATCATGCCTGCAGCTATTCTTATGGTCTCTCTCCTGCCAATACCGGATGACTTTTACACACACAGATCACAATCTTCTCTCAGTGCAAGAGCTTTGCTCTCTCCATGTGGTACTTTTTGCCTCCAAGAAATCCAACTCTTTGCAGGTTGACGCTACTGAGTGATCCAGACTCCCAAATCTCTGATATGTTCCTGGGTCTGCCTATTAAATTGAGCCCAATAAAATTTCCATTTTTGTAAGTCCAAAATTGTCAGATTTGTTTCATTTGAGGATTCAACACAGTATATGTGAAGTTGGAAAAGACACGTGTGTGACTCTTTGTGGGAGCTGTAAGAACTTTTGCTGTCTAGAAAAAGAAAGGCTGAAATAAGAGTGGCTTCTGTGTCCTCTGAAACCCACGCTGGTTCCGACTTGAGCTTCAAAATCAGACAGGGGACAGTGAGTAGACCTCCTTCAAAAGAGACTTGACATTAATAATGGAACATGCTAAGGCTTCAGAAACATTGCTACAGGACCCTGCCCTGACAATCGAGAAGATTAGTAGATTTTGCTACATAAGTATTTGAGACTGTTGGTGACCAAACACAGCAGAAACAAAATAGGCAAATTTGGAAAATATATTTTCATATATTACATAATATGTATTTGATTGTATTTGTAATATATGTGCAATTATGTAATTTCTGTGTAATTATGTAATTTCTGTGTAATTATGTAATATATGTACATACATTATCAATTTGTAAAGAGAACACACAAGTCAATAACAAAAAAAACACAGTTGCCTAATGGCCCATAAACACCTAAATTTAGGGGCACCTGGGTGGCTTAGTTGGTTAACCATCTGACTTGATTTTGGCTCAGGTCATGATCTCACAGTTTGAGGAATTGAGCCCTGCGTTGGGCTCCACACTGGTGATATGGAGCCTGCTTGGGATTCTCTCTTTCCCTCTCTCTCTTCCCTCCCCCCACCAAATAAATAAATAAACTTAAAAAAAAAGGCACCTAAAAGTATTTAATTTCTCCAGTAATCCAAGAAACATTAAAACCAAACAATTTTGCCTTGCCTTTGTTTTAGGTTCTTTTCTTTTTTTTCAGCCTTATTCTGTAAACTGCACTTATTTGGAGTATATAATTGATTAGGTTTTGTATATATGGTGAATAACATGGTGTTGATGGATCATTTTGTTTCTGAAGACACAGATCTAATTAAAAAGTTACCCACAACACAACTTATAGCAAGCAGCCCATTTAGACTAGGCAATTATACAATTAAAGTGATTAGTTGCAATTATACCTAAATTTCCAATGTAAGGATTAATTTCCATGTAATGGATAGTGTCACTACATACTCATATTTAACTTTTAAAAACTCAACTGAAGAACCTCCTATTTACTATTATCTGCCACTTCCTGTAAATTTACAGTGGCCTGGAATCTAAGAACACCTAAATTCCATCAGTGAATTAAATCCATCTAAGTTGAGTTTGTGTTCTCCCTCCATTGAATTTCTTCTGCTGAAAATATCCATTTTATTCAACAAAGTGCTGAAATAAACCATTTATTTTTCCTGGCTAAGCTATTATGAAGATAGCTACCAAAGAAGTTTGTATGATTTCAGAATTCAGTGATCTACTCATTTTTCTCTGACCTTTAAGTTAAAAACAGAGGTAAAATGTTGCCTTGCTTTTAAAAGAGGTTTCTCTATAGAAGAATGTTCTCACACACGCAGATTATTTCTTTTTATTGAGGGTGTTATTAGGTCATCCCTTTTTCCTTTGGGTGAGGTGGACAGAAGATAGGCTGCAATCTACCTTTAAACAGGTGTGATCAGAAATAATAGTAGATCAATCAGTAATGGTACAGCCCTTAAAGATGAGCATCCTGAGCTGGTAGCAGCCTCAACAGCGTGTGGTCAGTTCTTAAAATTTGTGTTCCCAATCTGCTGATGATGGAAGGATGTTAGAACCTTCATGTTAATTGCATTATAGTGTGACTTTGGGAAGCATCAATCATGGCAGGTAGCTAATAATTGTTTCTTTCTATCCCTGCTAATCAGGTATAGAAAGATACTTGAAGAAAAGGATGGGCCATTTTTAATGTTGTTATCCCCAACACCTGCTGGAGTACCCATGTATTACAAAAGTTGGTTGGGTAAAGAATGAAAGAATTTGGAAAAATCATAATCAGTCTTCTCTTTATGCTAAGTAATTCCTTGAACATTTTCCGAAGACTTAAGCAGTCAAATCTGAAGTTCAGAAAACAAAGGAACACTGTCTGACATCGTTAAGGAAATGAGATGAATGAAAGCATTTTCCGAATAATGAAAGTTATCCTCTTTGAAGTTTAACTGCTTTGGCGGAAATATTTCTAAGATCTAGGCCACACTTCCTTACTTTAGTAAAAATATTTTTGGAAAATTAAAATGTTTTTAATCTGGAGGTTGTCATTTTAAATCCATTATTATATTGTACCTTTAGGGTACTATACTTACAAGTAATAACTCCTATTCTTCATTTGAGTCTCAGTTGGGACTTATTAACATCTGGAAACCTTCCTTGACACCCCAAATGTGGAGGTCTATACCATTTCTACTTCTCATTTCATAATGCCCCCTTCTTGATTATTACTACCTACTTGCGTGATTTTTCTAATACGTTATAATCTCCATGACAGTAGGGATCTTCATGGTCTTGTTTACATGGAACAGTGACTGGTATATAACAGGCAGTAAATAAATGTGGCTGGTCTGAACCCTACCACATTGAGTGTAAGAGTGTCACATTTTATTATTTTTAGAAATAAGATAGCTCTGCTTTGAGTTACTTTGTTCCTGTTTCTGGCAGACAAGAAATTCAATAAGAAGTTTCCTCCCTTTATCTCTGGTTAGGCAATGATAATAAGGATCTTATTTTATACAAAACATTAGGAAAGAGCACCATGATTTCCACTCTTCATTGGTCACCTGGATATACACATTTTTCAAGCTCACAAATACTTCGGAATGCTTCTTTGTCAAGCTCGGGTATCAGTTTCTTTGTGAAATTCCATTCCCAGCCTCCCTAGATGTACTATGCAGCCCCCAACCCCCAGTTCCTTCACTTTCTTGTAAAAGGTAAAATGCTAAATAAGTCTTTTGCTAGTCTCACAATTTAAGAAAGTTCCCTCAAGGACCCAGTGAAAACCATCCTACAGAGATGTAATCATCACAGAAGATAACACCCTATCTCACATTCTCCTGGGAAATTATGAGCCTAACTTCAGCTGTCACCTGACTCCAAATTGCAAACCCTACTTCCAGTCATCAAGATATGAGAGAATTAGCAATTTTATCTTGGAAACATGAATGTCATGGGTTGTATGCACTTAGCTATATAAAAGAATACAATTTTTTTCTGTCTTTGGAATCTCTTCAGGAGATTGTCTGTGACCGATAGCACATGCACGTTAAAGTTTATTCTATAAGACAATTATTTTCTTTTCCTTCTATCTTTGTGGAGAGGTCTTTTGGGTTGGGAAGAGGTTTTGTTTTTAATTATATTTCCCCAACATTTGGAGCACTCTACAGACTCTGGTTCCAACTACTTGTGAGATAATCCAACAACCGATCCTTTGCCCACTCTCAGAGTAAATGAGTATATTATCCTTCTTCCTGTTGGCAACTGCCAACTGGTGAGTTTTTTACCGTGCAGCAGAAAAGCCCCAGGCAGATGAATGTTGCAAAGGTCTGCATGGGAAGTGATGAAGACATGCGATTTTGAGAACAAAGTTCAGATCTATATGACATTAGACAGATCTATATGACTGGACAAAATTGGAGTTTTGTTGACAATTACTCTTCTAAGGACAAATGAAAATTTTAAAAAAGCAGCTTAATTCTATTGTAAATAAGGGAAGAAACTTCTCCCTCTTTTTTTCTTAGAGCATTTACTTTAGAAAATTGTAATTGTATGTACTTTTTCCTCTCTTTGAAATGTATATATATATATATATATATATATGTATATACACACACACATACATGTATGTATATACACATATATATGTATATATATACACACACATACATGTGTATATGTATATATGTATATACATGTGTATATGTATATATATATATATATATATATATATATATATATATATGCTTTTGAAGACTCAATAGGGTTTTTATCAGCTTTATGACTCAGGCATTTCTTTTTCAAAGCTGTAGGAGCCATCACTGCTTTAAAATATAAATATCAAGGGGTGCCTGGGTGGTTCAGTCAGTTAAGCATCCGACTCTTGATTTTGGCTCAGGTCTGGACCTCACAGTTAGTGAGTTTGAGCCCCACATCAGGCTCTGTGCTGACAGTGCAGAGTCTGCTTGGGATTCTCTCTTTCCTTCTCTCTCTCTGCACCCCCCCCCCCCCCCCCCGCTGGCTCATGCTCTCTCTCTGTCTCTCAAAAATAAATAAACTTAAAAAAATAAAATATAAATACCAAGCTTCTCTCCAGTTTCTGTGGAAGGGTAGGAGCCCAACTTCAGAGGCACTTTGCTTCAAGTTGCAAAACTACCTCCTGTCATAAACATGAAAGTTCCTTTCTTTTGGATGCAGTGTGTTCTTTTTCTGATTCCTTTGTGGAGAGGATTTCTGGGTCAGAGATTTGGTATTTAACTGTGTTTCCCAAACACTGTCAAATAAAGCCCTGTCACCCACGTAGAGTAGACCCTGAGTAAATATTTTGTTTCTATTTTGTAGTAGCCAGCTATCTTCTGCTTTCTAAATATCCTCACTGGTAATTCCTACACTTCTTAGACATCTGGGTCACCTGCTTTCTAATAAATGATTGGTCTTATTCTGTAATTAGGCCACTGTTAATAATCAACCCAAGACCAGATGGTGTATAGGAAATTCTTATTTTATATTTTGAATGCCATCCTTTTTTTTTGTCAGTGGTTTTATTTACTCCAAAGATGTTGTAGATGTGTGCATTGAAAGGAATTTTGAGAAGTAGGACAGTAGCAGTAGTGGGAATTTAAATGGCTGTTTACTGCTTGAAAATTATTGTGTCATTTGCAGAATAAGAAATTGATCCTGGCTTGTTTACATCCAGTTAAGACTTATAGTACCCCAGCACAGTGATTTCCTTGAAAATGTAACTCAGGGGCACCTGGGTGGCTCTGCAGGTTGGGCATCTGATTCTTGATTTCAGCTCAAGTTATGATTTCACAATTCGTGAGTTCCTGCACCATATTGGGCTCTGTGCTGACAGCATGGAGTCTGCCTGGGATTCTCTCTCTTCCTCTGCCCCTCCCCAGCTCATGCCCTTGCATGTGTGCTCTCAAAATAAATAAACATTAAAGAAAGAAAATATAATTCAAATATTTTATGAGTGACAATTTAAAATGTGGTAGGAATTAATTGGCATAATTAACTACATAATTCAATTCAACCTTCCCCCCCACCCAAGATCTATTGAGAATGTGAGTTTGTCACAGGAGGAGGAGAGAAGAATTGGGTTATGATGATGCCAGGTTGATATTGACGTCTAATGCATAATCTTCCAGAATGAGCTGCAGAAGAAGCAGCCATTCTCTAGAAGCACTTCCATTTTTTTTTTGGAAAGCCAACTTTGACTAAGCATAGTTCATGTCTTCTTTGCTTTTTCTAAGCTTTCTAAGATATAGAAAAGTTGCCGCTGAAATCTTGGGAAATGTCAAAGAGAAGGAATGCCTGCGTAAAGCGGAGCTTGATGTATAGAGAGTTCCATGATCATTTGAGAGTCAGTGTTTTTAACATGGCCTCTGTGGATTTCAAAGATCAGCAGGAAGACACTAAGTCACTCATTCATAGGACAGAATGAGAACATGCTGGAGCCTGGCAACCTTTTTCCTGTGATATATTATTTGTATTCCTAATCATGTTTAGCTTTGAATGGTTATTGAAAAAAAAGTTTATTGTTGTGATCATTAGACTCTTCTCTTTTGGATGACAGAAAGGAACCCTAACTGTTGTCATTTGATGACCTGTGTGCACTAGGACATTTTGTGTATAAGTGGGCTCTCAGACGCCTTTATTGTTTTGACCACTCTAAGCTTCCAAGTGAATAATAGTCATGGCAACAGCAAGTAACCATTAAGGAGATGTGAGAGTCTGATCTTAAAATGAACTGTGTTCCTGCTGTAAGGCTCAAAATGTAATAAGGTGATGGCCAATACAATTCCAATTATCTCTGAACATTTTGTCCATATTTCTTACTCAGAGAAAGGCATCACTGCACTCTTTAGACAAATGGGGAATGGGTGGGGAAGAGAAGAAGGCAAAAATAAAAAATGAAGTCATTTCTGATAGATGAGGGTTAAAGGGGGAATGTATTGGTGATTTCTGTTTATTTATTTATTTACCCCAAGGGAATTGAATAATAGAATCTCTGTCATTTTAAACTAATTTTGATTGTTAGTTTTAGTTATGGCAGCATTAGTTTTGCAAATCTATTTTACAGCCATCCCCATTGTTTTCATTAATACTGGAACTAAAGATGGACTCCATCAGGGCTTTCTGACATAGTTTCCAAATATATTTTAAGATGGGTGTGTTGTAATTGTCTTCAGATATTTACAGGAATGGCTCTTTATCACTTTATTCACAGAATTTACGTGAAGAGCTCATCCCTTGGCCTGCTGATATCATGCATGGTTGTAAATGGGCAGCATAAAGTGAAACCAGGCAACTAAGAGCACGGGTTCTTAGAAAGTTACTTGGCTTTATAAACCCTCTTTCTTTACAAGTGTTTGTGTTCTTGAATACAAACAACTTTGTTTATACAGTGAAACAAGAAGTCAAGGGAAATTTGGAATATCTACTAGCCTTATTTAAATCATCATCTGCTGATTGATGCCTGTGACTATCACTTAAAATCAGAGACACCTAGCTTTTGTATTTCTGAATAAAAGCAAAGTGTTTCCTCCTTGACTCAGACTATAAAGCTGCATAAGTAACATATTTTATAATTGTATAAAAGGAATGATGTGATTAAATAATAATATAATAATAATAATAATAATAATAATAATTGCTGCTGCTGTTGTTGTTGGAAATAGTGTTTCCACTATTGGATAGTGTTTCCACTATCTGATGACAGGCAGGTCATCAGAGTTTTGCTATTAGATCTGTCCACAAGGGGATGAGCATTTCTTTTTGGCCCAAGTTTCTTTATTTACATTAAGCTTGGTTTCTAGAACCCACTGATTATCCCACTGTCCTAAAATATCTTTATTACATTTTTACCCACCTTTATTTGCTTTCCTCCATCTCTCCATGTTTGTTTTTTTTAATGTAAATAATGCTCCTTCTAGAAATTCAGTTTTATCATCACTAAAATAAGAAAAAAAGGCAAAATAAATGAACCAAATGACAAACAAAAACCTTCATTGCAATTTCTGCTTAATCTCCCATTACCTGAAATTAAACTCCTATAAGGAAGGGTTTTCTGCCAAGACAGTTAACTGACATAAGGAGCATGAAGAAATCACAACACTTTGATCCTCAGTGGTTTAGAGGACATCGGTGGTCTTAAGAAGGCCTCACAGAGATTTATTTTACTTCTCTTGTCTATTAGTGGCCAAAATATGCACTTTTTTTTACTCAATATGAATCAAGTGGTTTTTTAAATGTTTATTTATTTATATTTTGGAGGGGAAGAGGAAAGAGAGAGGGAGAGAGACAGAAATCCCAAGTAGGCTCCACACTGTCAGCACAGAGCCCAACATGGTATTCAAACTCATGAACTGTGAGATCATGACCTGAGCTGAAATCAAGAGTCAGATGATTAACTGACTGAGCCATCTAGGCACCCCTAAATCAAGTGATTTTTATGACAGTCTCAATAAGAGCTACACCATTCTCTTCCCTAATTTCAATGAGGGCTTTTATTTGGTGGTTTGATGGTTTTGATGCAGATGTGGTAGAATAATGGAGTAGGTAGTAGATGAGGTTGCAGATGAAAAGACATGTGACCCTCAGAAGACATCAGGGGAAGCTGGTGCCCTGGCCGCTGTTACTGGGCTCCTCCCACGTGTATTTCCTTGGTGAACTAATTAGAAAGTAGCCCTCAGCCTTGAAGGATTAGAAACCTGATTTGTCAGTACCCCTAGAATAGGTCAGTTTTTTAGGGATGAGTATGTAGTAACTAAGCTCAGAAGAGTGATATATAACCAATAATTCTTATTTACTGATTTGTAGAGTGAATTTTTAGGGTCATGTACCCTAGAATATCTCTGTCAGCATGGCTTGCACATTCTCCCATACCACCGAGGCACCTGGCAGGTGGGTACAGTGTGTCCAACAGGAATATGGTCAACAGGAGACGGCCACTCTGTACTTTATGCTTCTAGGCTGACTATGGCCTTTCTCTATCACTTAAGAGTAGGTCAAAGAAGAGCATTTATGTAGGAGGAAATGGGTGCTTTAAGCTAATCCCTGCAGCAGGACCTGGTGGGCAGTGGAGAGACGGAAGAACTTTATTAGCACATGCTTATATAAGTCTGGATAAAAATCTGGGCGAGGCTCATCCATAACATTCTGTCTCAGATTAACAAGACGTAGCAGTGGGTATCTTGGGGACGTCAACTGTTGTTTTTCTCTTGAGTCACACTACGACAACTGGTGAAAATCCTGGAGTCTTCCTTTACTGTCCTCCTTCACTGTTCTCTTGTACAATATCTCCTGTTTACTGCATCCTATGTCTCTCTCTTGGCCTTTCTTTCTCATTGTAGTAAAGTACATCCTTAAGAGACTTCTTAAAAATGGGTCATGGGTGACAAATGTTTTGATTACCAAGCATGTACTGAAAATGTTTTTATTTTACCATCATACTTGATAGATAGCTTGATTTTGTTTAGCATTCTAGGTTGGAAATTATTTGCTTTCATAATTCTGAAGGTGTTGATCTGTTGCTCCTGGTGTTACTGTTGAGAACTTCAAGGTCACTTGATTCCTCATCTTTTGTATGTGATCTTTTTTTTCCTCTTCTTCCTCCTTAAAAGTTTATAGAATTTCCACTTTATTTTCATTCAGAATTCTGAAAATTTACGCTGATATTCCTTAGTATGGCTCTATTTTCTCATATTGTGGGTCCTCTCCATGTGGCAAATTGTGTTCTTTGGTTGTATGAACTTAAATTATTTCCTGCCTTCCATTTTCTCTTGTTATTTCATCATGGAAAGATTAGTGCTTCAGTTATCTTTTTATTTTCTATTCTTTTGTCTTTTTTTCCTACTCCCTGGAATATTTACTGAAATTATCTTCTAACCTTTCCATAGTGTTTTTAAAATTTTTTGTTAGAATATTTTAAAATTCCAAGGTCAGCTTTTTTCATCTCTCTTTAATGTCTTCCTGGTCTTATTTCATGGACACAGCATCTTCTCTGATCTCTCTGAGGATATCAGTGATAGTTGCCTAGATTTGTTTCTTCCTAGTTGTACTGTTGTCTGTTGAGTTCTTGTCTGTTGAGTTATACAGGTTGTCTGTTGAGTTCTTGCATCCATGTTAGAGACTTTGCTCAGCTATTTGGTAATCCTTAACTGTCTACTCACAATTTAGGGGGAGGGAATAAAAAGGTCCTGAATGCATGGGTGGAGCTTTCATATTTGAACCTCAAATTTGACCCTGAAGAGGTCATTTGTTGGACAGTCTTCTTTGGTATTTCCTTTGGGAAAAGGTCAGCTTCTCTGCCTGGACAGTGAATGCCAGGCTGCTGGAGTCTTTGGGAGCCAACTAGGACCAGAGGGAGGGTTGGCTGTGCAGTCAACTTTCAGTGGATTCCAAGTTCCTTGGTTTTCCTGTACTCAGCCCTCTTCACTCCACTGCCTGTCTCTGGCTTCCTTATCTTTAAACACTTAGTGATGGTAGTTTTAATGCAGTTTGGGGAAGGAGTGAGTGAAATAAGTTGTTAAGTGTTCAATCTGCTGTCCTAACCTGGAGTGTATGAGGAAGGTTTGAAGTCATCTCTTCCACAAGAAGGCCTACATTAGAGCTCCAATGACAACATTTAATTACAGCATTTGAAGAAGGTAGTGTTTACTTAGTACAACATCCTAATTTTATAGAGCAGATAACTGAGGGACAGAAGCTTTATGATTTGCTGGGTCGAGAATAATTCAGACTCCGAGGGGGGAATTCTAGCATATTGGTTTTATCTTAGTGAACAACAAACAGGGATATGGCAAAGAGGAAATACAAAATATAGAAATAAAATGAGGTGTTAAGGACATAAATTCCAAGTGTATAAGTTTAAGCTTTGTGACCTTTAGCTTTTATATTAAGGGAAATGTCTGCTTATGCGAAACCTTCAAACAATGCCCCTATTGATATAAAGTGCTTTTATTGAAACCTTATACCTAGGTGTAAATTTAAATATAGTACAGCATTGGAAAAAGGATAGTTTATGCAGTTTTTTGTTGTTGGTATACTTTTACACTGCTTTTAAAGTTATTTTGCTTTGCAGGTTCATGCTATTAAACTACTTTAGTGTGAAGCTCCCAGGTTTATAAGCAGAAACAAAAGTGTGGCAATAAAACGGAGTGTAGGGAAAACTGGCAACGTACAGCTTTTGTGGGTGGTCAGATTTTAAAACAGATGGAAAACTAAATATTTAAAGGCATGTTTTCCAATGACAAGTAAACATTTAAGAGTAGGACAATTACATTTTGAAAATTATGATAAGATTCTTTCTAAGGATGTGAATTGCTCTTAAGATAAATCTGGTTTTTGAAACCTTATGAAAAAATATTATACAATACAGGAAACTTTGTCATTTTGATAGTTCAGTTATAGCCTTTCTGAGAGACAGAGTTCTTTGTGCTTGTTAAAATATATAAACATCTTGCTGGCATATGCTATCAGGTTCAGGGCTCTGGACATCTTCAATAAATATTGCTCAACTGACAGAAATATGAGAGGTGAAGTAGAGATGTTTGAAAGTATTTTTTTTTAAATAGCAAGCTATTGATGGAATATTAGCATATAGAGTTCCCAAGTAAAAGTAGAAATTATAATTTAGTTATGTAAAGATTTTCTGTTGTTGTTGTTCTGCTGTTTTTCTATGTTAATTGTATCATGTCTATAGGAACACCTACACCAAACATATTTAGGGAGTTTTTCCTTTAAAATACTAAGATTGCTCTGAGTCTGCTGTCACAGCTAAATAAATATAGTAAGAAGACATTTATTCACAATATGTCTGTGCAAATGACTGCCAGCAGTCTCAGTGACCAAGAGCGCACGTGCTCAGAATTGTCTTAAACAAGGAAATGGGTTCTCTCTGTGTAATTTTTAGCTGTAGCCAAGTTCACTTAAAAACTCTTACTATTCCCAGTCTGCAGGCAGAAAGTGCTATTTCCTGTTTTATCTAGCATTCATTTGAAAAATGTCTGATTTTTATGGCATGAAAATGATAGCGCTATTATTAAAACTCTGGATATACATTAAAGAATTTCAAGAGAGCTGGCACAGAACAGTCAGTGAGGCCAAATCTTTGTGCTCATATCTGTGGGAGCACATTCAAAACAATTACTGCCCTTCAGCTGGATGCAGCCTTTCATTCTCTATGTTCTAATCTTTCCTTTGGTCTTTCCCACACCCAACCTGGCTTTCCCAGTGTGTGATTTCTTTGAAAAGGAATATCTAACTCTAAGAATAGATCCTCTACTCTCTTCCAAACTGTGCTCCGTGGATAGCACACGTGTCCAGAGAGATGTTAATAGGTATTCTGGGAAGTAAAGAGTCTTAGCTAGAATCAATTTGGGCTTGCTGCTGTCTGAGACCTGGCTTGGAGGGTCACTCTATTAGGGCCTCTGTGTCCCTCCAGTCCCTGTGGTGCGGCCCGCTTCACGCAGGCATCACCCTGACAGAGCATGACTCTCTCTTGACACTCTCACATGCAATCTGGAAGGGCCAGGAGTTAACTCCTTATGGCATAGGGAGGATAAAAGCTCCCTTCTTCCACCTCTCTACTGGGTGTTCAGGGCTGAGATGCATTCCACGTGGCTCTTCAGAGGGCTCCTGGCCCAGAGCTCTAGCCCCATCGCCACTGCAGTGGCTGGCCCAATAACACCTTCCCTTGCATTGATTCTTTCCTTTCCCTGTTTTACTGCTCCTCTCCCTCTCTCTGGTTCTCTGGAATCACTTCCCCAAATAAAAGCCCTTGTCTCTAGATACCACATCTTCTTTATCCATTCATCAGTTGATGGACATTTGGACTCTTTCCATAATTTGGTTATTGTTGATAACACTGCTATAAACATTGGGGTGCATGTGCCCCTATGAATTAGCACTCCTGTATCCTATGGATAAATTCCTAGTAGCGCTATTCCTGGGTCGGAGAGTAGTTCTGTTTTAATTTTTTTGAGGAACCTCCACACTGTTTTCCAGAGTGGCTGCACCAGTTTGCATTCCCACCAGCAGGCAGCAGTGCAAGAGGGTTCCCCTCTCTCCCCATCTTCGCCAACATCTGTTGTTTGCCAAGTTGTTAATTTTAGCTAGTCTGACCAGTGTGAGGGGTGGTATCCCAGTGTGGTTTAGATTTATATTTCCCTGATGATGAGTGATGTTGAGCATCTTTTCGTGTGTCTATTAGCCATCTGGATGTCTTCTTTGGAGAAGTGTCTATTCATGTCTTCTGCCCATTTCTTCACTGGCTTATTTGTTTTTTAGGTGTTGAGTTTGGTAAGTTCTTTATAGATTTTAGATACTAACCCTTTATCTGATGTGTCATTTGCAAATATCTTCTCCCACTCTGTTGGTTGCCTTTTAATTTTGTTGATTGTTTCCTTTGCTGTGCGGAAGCTTTTTATATACAATGGAATACTATTTGGGAATGAAAAAGAATGAAATCTTTCCACTTGCAACAATGTGGATGGAACTGGAGGGTATTATGCTAAGTGAAATAAATCAGTCAGAGAAAGATATCATATGTTTTCACTCATATGTGGGATTTGAGAAAGTTAACAGAAGGCCATGGGTAAGGGAAGGAAAAAAAATAGTTACAAACAGAGAGGGAGGCAAACCATAAGAGACTCTTAAATACAGAGAACAGACTGTTGAGGGTTGGTGGGGGGGGGGGGTCTGAGGGGTGGGGAAAATGGGTGCTGGGCATTGAGGAGGGCACTTGTTGGGATGGGCACTGGGTGTTGTATGTAAACGATGAATCATGGGAATCTACTCCCGAAGCCAAGAGCACGCTGTATACACTGTATGTTAACTAACGTGACAGTAAATTATAAACAATAAAAAAAAAGTCCTTGTCTCACAGATTCTGCTTTTGACAGAGGGAGAGGGAGGCTCCTCTGCAGTTAACTGATGCAGTTACAAAGAACAGTTCTTGAAGTCTCCTGCATTTACAAAAGTAAATAAAGAAATAAGCACACAAACAAAAAATTAAACCAAAGACTTGTTCAGCACTGTTCCTCAATTTATAACTGTGGAGTCTTTATTTATTTATTTACTTACTTACTTACTTACTAATGCATTGTTACTAAAAAGAACATCTTCAAAACCTGGGCCGGGATTGACTTCACGGATGTGTGTCTTGTGCAGTAACATTGGACCCTATGTTTGGTTTAAACCTCTCCTGCAAATTCGTGAAATTCTTAGTAATTTATGATGATTTCACTTTGCACTGGGTCCTGCAAATTATGTAGCTGTTCCTGACCGGGCTAAGTTAAAGGCATTCAGACCATAGACTGTTCTTCAGGAAACCTTTTGCAATCCTGTAATCCTTATAGTTGGAAGAACTCTGCAGGTGGGTTAGTGATTGACTCAATCTGGGCTTCAGTTTTCTTGGCTGCAAGTGATTGGAGGTTTCAACTGGTGTCTCTCAACCCTGGCTTCACATTAAATTGATTGAAGGGCTGGGGCGCCTGGGTGGCTCAGTCGGTTAAGCGTCCGACTTCGGCTCAGGTCACGATCTCGCGGTATGTGAGTTCGAGCCCCGCGTCGGGCTCTGTGCTGACTGCTCAGAGCCTGGAGCCTGTTTCCGATTCTGTGTCTCCCTCTCTCTCTGACCCTCCCCCGTTCATGCTCTGTCTCTCTCTGTCTCAAAAATAAATAAACGTTAAAAAAAAAAATTGAAGGGCTTTGAGAAATAAGTCAAGATGGGACTCTGTCAGCAGTATTTTAAAGCTCATCCCAGTCATTGGGAAAGTCAGCCAGGGTTGAGAACCCAGGATTAGACTGTGCCCAAGCTTTCAACTTTTATTCTGTGTTCAGAATGTTAGTGATAGGCTCAGGCTATAAAGACTTCCACAGGTCTCATTTGATAACACGGAATAAATTATCCGGAGAACATTGAAAGCTATTTGTAGCACAGTAGTATTTAAGGAGGAAAGTTTACATTTTCATAGGATCATCTTGTTGGAAAGTATATCGGGATACTATTCTCACAACTAATATAAATAGTATTTGTAATATTTCAGCTATACACACTAAGACACTAAAAAGTGTTGTAGGAAAGGGGAAAAGAGTTCAGAAGAAAGGGGAAATCCAGATGGCTTTAATAGGGAGAATTACTCAAACATGTTATGAAAACAAACTAAAAAGCACACAAGCAAAGGAACAAAACCAAGTGTTGGACCACCTTCATTTCAAGGACAAAAACAGCTCCACATAGAGGCATCACCAGAACCATCTGGAGGTTTGCAGGGCTCTGGGGGAATAGCATGATCTTATCTGGGAAGAGAATAATCGAATCAAAGACAAGGCTGAAAAGAAAAGGAAAACAGTCTTGTAGAAATATTAATTAAAGAGCTGCCTCCACCAGAATGTGGGAAAGCTCTAACTGATAGGCAGAATGGGCTCGTGAATATTATTTGATGGGTAGAAAATATGCATCTGAATTTTTTCCCAGATTTTCCTCTGATAATGTAGAAGGAAATCATTAGTAATTGGCTGTCTGATGGGAGTTGGAGTCTTTTTAAAACCTAGCTTTTACATTATTAATATGCGCTTCACTGTGTTTTCCCCACATACCAATTATTTTTTAGGGGAAGGAAGAAGTTAGTTCCCTGTCATTCTTCTAACAAAGTATGTTGTTTTGTTCTCCCTCTAGCACCACCAGACGCTTGATTAAAGGAAACCACTTTATTTATTATCACCCACCAGTGTTAATCTCCTTAAGTTCAGAGAGAATCATTGAGAGGTCCATAAAAATAAATTTCGACTTTATTTTCCTTTTAAAAAATAACATTAAGATCAAAACTCCGTGCCTTCACTTCACTTGCAGGTTTCTGCAGGATGCGTGTGTCACTTTGTGCAGAAAGCAGTTACTCAGAGCATCGCATGCCCTCATCCACTGTCATGATCACCTGAGCTTTTTATTCTGTCTCTTCAGTCTTTTTGAAGCTCAGAAACTTTAGTTCTTCTTTTGAAGCGTAATCAGGTCAGCGAATGAGACGAGAGCAGCTGCAAATCTGCTGTAGTTTTTTTGTCTGCCTGATTGGGTAACAAGGTCTTCCTCCACCCTTGGGCCTGTCTGCCTTCACACCCTCAAATACACTTTCTATGCTAAGCCTAATTTTGTTTGCTACTAGGGAGGCTCAGGTGGGCTTTGTTAAATTAAGGTAAAAGAAATGAGGTTGGCAGTCCGGTCTATCCTGTCAATCAGGAGGATGGGCTTTTATTTAGAAATTAAGTAAATGTGAAAAGAATAGATAATGCAGCTTCAATTTTCATTTTTGTAAAATCTGACACCGGGACTTCATTGATATTCTGTATACTCAGAGCATATGTCAGTGGAATGACATGCTGAAATGATTACATTGTGCTGAGAGAACATTATTCTGAAGGAGTCTGAGAATCTTTTGCTGATTCTTCATTTCATGACTTAGCTATACATCATGTTTTATATTTTTGTAAAACCAACAGGAAAAGAGTAGCATATTGCCACTTAAGATTTATGCACTGTATCTTGCTCTAGCATATGTGTTATGCCCATCATTATCCTAAATCTTTATAATATTCATATGCATTTTATAGACTGAGAAACTGGGGTTCAGAAATCTTAAATATCTTGCCTGTAGTCACTTCTTCTAGAATGCTTGAATCTTTTTAGGTAAGTGCTTGCTAGGTTGATCACTCTGCTTTTCAGTTAGTTTTTTAGTCTGAGACATGTTAATATATATATATTAATCCTCCTGCCTTATTGAATATGTTTTATGGTGAAATATTTAACTGAGAAAGTATATTTATTGTGAATTTTACAGTGATAAGTAAAGCAACATAAATGTAAAATCCAATTCCTTGAGTTTACACTGAAATAAGCTTTAGATACACATCTATATGATCTACTTTCTCACTGGTTGCCTTTGGAATCGATACAGGGCTTTTATAGCATCGGCCTTCATTTGAACTCCCAAATTGATATCTGTCCCTCACTGAAAGCTTAGCAATTCTTGAGACAACAAAAGATGTTTCTTATATTTAACAGGTTCACTAGAACAATATGAAATTCTTCCAGCCTTGGAATTTGATGACAGGGACTAAGATGACCATATTTTGAAATCACAGTAACTTTGATGTGTTTTAAATGTAAAAGTATGTAACATGCATAGAAAATAATGGTTGAGAATGAATTTTACACAGATAAAAAGAATATACTTGAGGAGAGTGACCATATACCAATTTGGTTATTTAGGGATAAACATGAAAGTAATGTTACATAGGGATAACAAAAAAGTCTATTCTCTCTCTCTCTATATATATGTACACACATATACATGTATATATACATATATATGCATATATTTTATACATATACACTTATTATACATGTATATACACATATACATATAAATTTACATATATACATGTATATATACATACATATATATGTACATATCTATATATCTATATCTATATATAAATTTTTAAAAGATCCATTCTGATTCATCACTTCAGATTTTTGGCATGGGAATAGACTAAGAAAGCAACATTTTGCCATGGAGTCATTAACTGTAGGATCCCCGGATCCCAGCTCAGATCTTACCCTTAACCCACACCAAATAAATGTTAGCAGTTACCTTGCACTTGTCAGAGCCTGGAACCCCATTTGGATATCCATTCTCCTTGATCTCTTTAATGCTTTATTCTCTGCTCATCTCCTCCTTGGGACATGTTCTCTGTCTCTCGATCTTGGGGACACTAAGAGCTTGGTTCTCCTGTTTAGATCACTTGCTTTCTCAGTCTGCTTTATTTCCTGGTTGTGCTCTGTAGCTGTTCCCCAACTCGGTCCTGCATCCTTTATTCTTTCTGTTATTCTCTCCTTCCACTCTGACTAATACCCTTAACTTCAACTCTTTCTTCTGCTTTTATAGGCAAATAATGCTCTTAAAATGGCTTCCACTAGATTTTCCCTTCTCAAATATTTCTTTTGCATTCCTTGAAGTCCAGTCCCATTAAGGCTAAGTCAGGAGACCAAGGCTTATTGCTCTAAGGAAGGAAACAAAAGATACTGTCTACAACCAAGAAGCCAATGCTCAGCTTTCAATTTCAAATCTGACATTTAAAAATTCCTAGAGAAAAATAGATTTAAAAGCTAAGGGGCTGTTTTAAAATACTCAGATACATTTGGAGGATACAGAGCTTTCAAAAGTATAGCCTGAAGGAGCCTGCATGACTCTCAGAGAAGTTGATATTGAATGTTACCATACCTACCAAGATGTGGGAATAGTTGAGTAACAAAGAGGAAGTCAGGTGGCCTAGGAAGTTGAACTGGATGACAACTTCACTGGATCTAGTATACATCAGAATGATTCAGAGAGAGCAACTGAGAATTCCAAAGCCTCTAAGAGGTAGGGGACATAGAATTGCTGGGAAGAATACAAGAGATCTTTGATCGGGATAATATGGCTGCCCCACCTTGTGTCTGGAGGCCATGACACTTGCAACAGTGCCAGAATAATGCTCAAATGGCCACATGGGACAGTCTCAATTCAGCAGAGAACAGTGCAGGACACTATAGGACCAGATGGGCCAAAGCGCAGTTCTGCAGACATAGCAAGACCCAGAAGATGGCATAAGGACTGAGCATCCTCCTCATGAAATCCACATAGATATATATGGTTTCTGGAATCCAGATGCAAAATTGGAAAGCTGAGGAGGGAGGTCACTTACAGAAGAAGGAACTCTTCACAATTCAATCAATACCCAAAGAGGATGCTTTAAAATATAATACACTTCTTTGCAAGATCAGATAGTTTCTCTATCACCAGCCATGTCCTTTGCATCTACTAGGTGCAATGTGCTGTGTTTGGGGATGTGGGTAATGAGAAAACCTCCCAACCTTCAAGGTGTTCATAATTAGCAATTTTCCAAGATGCTTTCGTTCTCTAGTAGTGCACCTTCCATTGTCTAATGGATATGATGTTAGCATGCTGAACCCAATGTGTGCAACCCTTAACTCACTTTTTCTTTAGTGTTTACTATTCCACTGAAATTCTGTATTATAACTATACTTTTTCAATGATATCTCTCACACTCATAATTTAGGTATCTCCTTTGAGTCTTCTTTCTTTTTCCTGAGTTCCTCAGAGACAATCTCCAAACATTTCCCCTTGTTTCCTTTCTTATTGGTACTACAATAGTTCAGATAACTGTGAATAAATGTAACAGTGTGATTCATCTTCATCACATTAATTTATTTCCATCCTAGCTTAGAAACATTCAATGCATGCAGGGAAGATTCCTAACTATTTAGTATGGCTAAATACTAAAGTTTCCTCATGCACTGGTACCCTATTATTAAGGTAACAAATTACCACAAACAGAGTCTTACCACACATTTAATCTCTCCTGGAGATCAGAAGTCTAAAATCAAGGTGTTTGCAGGGCTGTATTCCTTTGAGGGACAATTGGTTTCCTTGTCTTTTCAGCTTCTAGAGCCCACCTGCATTCATTGGCTCATGTCCCCTTCCTCATGTCATTCCAACTTCTTGCTTCTGTCATAAAATCTCTTTCCATTCACTCTGATCTCATGACATTTTCTTATAAGGACCCCTGTGATTATATCGTGCCCACCTGGATAATCCAGGGTAATCTCCTCCTCTCAAAATCCTTAATCATTTCTATAATCTCTCTCTCTCTCTCTCTCTCTCTCTCTCTGTCTCTTTCATGTAAAGATTTTATCTTTTAAGTTATCTCTATACCCAACTTGGGGCTCAAAGTCACGACCCTAAGAGAGATCATAAGTCACGTGCTCTATCGAGTGAGCCAGCCAGGCACTCTCAATGACTCTTTTGCCATAAAAGATAACATTCAGAGGTTTCAGGCATAGGACATAGAGGTCTTTGTGGGAACATTATTATGTCTGTTCCTTTAGTAACCATTCTACGATACCTTAGACTATATCAATCCTTGCTGTAGCCAGACACTTCCAGTGGTTATCCCATGGACATTCTCATCTCAACACCTTTACTCTTGACTTTTCCCATATTTTGAATACTTTTACCTATTGACACCAGCAACTTAAATTCTGCTCAACTTTTAGTTCTTAGCTTTTCTTACTACTCCAGCCAACTGTGATTTTCTTCTTCCTGACATCTTCTAATTGTTATTTTATATACCATGTGAGGAGGAACGGGAAGGTATTCACTACATTTTAACTTGTACTGTTATCACAATTATGAAAAAAATTTTAATCAGAGTCTACTATAAGTATAGTGTTAAGTTTAAAGGTTGTGAGAAATACAGACATTTATAAAGGTGATTCCTAACTTAACAGAATTTATAATTTGATATGAAATAAAAATATTATTATGTCAATATGATGGGTTTAAAAGAACATATATTTTTGGGACTCCTGGGTGGAGTTTGAATCATAACATTTCCACTGAAATTCAAGTGTTCTCATCTATAAAATGTAGATATTTTCATGGTAATATTGATTCAAAATGCAAATAAATTATAGTTTTTAAAGTATCTAATTCATAATGTAAGCTCAGTAAAGTTTACGTGATTTTTGACATTAAAAAAAAAGCTTATTGGGGGGCTGCCTGGCTGGCTCAGTTGGTAAAGCATGTGACTCTGGATCTTGGGGTCGTAAGTTCAAGGCCCACGTTAAGCACAGAGCATACTTAAAATACAAAAAAAAGTTATGGATGTCCAGAGGACTGAGACACCATCCAGTCAGAGAAGGCTTTATGAGAAGGTGGGATTTGAGGTAGGCCTTAAAATCTAATTGGAGCTAGAAAACAGGATCCTGGACATAGGAATTTGGTTCCTAGTGAGGTGCACAGCCAACCAGTTTGGGGGAAGCATGGTAGATTCCTGCAAGGAAGGCTTATAATAGAGGCTGAAGAAGTTGAAGGCAGCTAAGGGTTCATCCTGTCAAAAGAAAGTGATTCATTAACAAGCCTTTGTCTAAGCCTTCATTATTTCTACAGATGGAAACTATGTTCTGTTCATTTCTGTGCCCCCAGCACCAGGACAGGGTCGACACTTCCAAGCACTCAGGAAATGTTCGTTGAATAAACAAATAGAGAAGCACAGGGAGATAAACATTACCACATCATTCCTGTTTGCTTCTCTCGTGCAGAACAAAATTATCTGAAGATGTAGATATCTTGTACAGTTCCCAAGTTTTAATTCTTTTCCTAAAAGCCTGTAATGAGGAGAGAAATTCTCTGCTGTTCTGGAAGCTAGAAATACCTACTAACATTTGATTACTTTTTAAAACACAGTAAACAAAAATATCTTGCATATAAGTCTCAAAGTCATTTCTGTGAAAAACTATTATTTTTTTATTTTTTCAATTTTTTAAACATTTATTTATTGATTTTTTAGAGAAAGAGAGAGAGCGTGCACGCGGGAGTGAGTGGGGGAGGGGCAGAGAGAGAGGGAGACAGAATCTGAAGCAGGCTCCAGGCTCTGAGTTGTCAGCACAGAGACCCAGGCGGGGCTCAAACTCACAAACTGTGAGATCATGACCTGAACTGAAGTTGGACACTTAACCAACTGAGCCATCCAGACACCCCTGTGAAAAACTATTATTAATTTTATTCCTCTGATTCAGAAATTTTGATTGATTTAGTAATTTATGTTGATAGTTTGTATGTAGACTCAAGAGGATGGGTCTGATAAATAATTGAAATGAATAAACAGATTCAATTTGCTGATGTTTTCTGGTTTTTAAACAAATTTATATTTTTGCATAATTCATACTATCCCTCACCAAGTTTCTCTCTTCCTAGGAAGTTATAATGACTCTATGAAGCATAAAATGTTTATCCCTTTGAAAATTGATTGCTGTAGCTAATGAAGGGGAAAAAAACCTGCTCATACCATAGACACAAGAGAGGATCTGTTGATTCTCAGAGCCTGACCTGTTTTCTAATGTCTAGACTTTTGTTTGAGAACTTGGGACCTTCCAATCTGCTAATCAACTGAAACCTCTTCTCCATTTCCAAGATATACGTTCTAATGAGCATAAGGAAGCAAGTTTAATCATTAATAGGTAGATAACCATGGCAACGCCATAGTTACACTGCTATAACCAGCATCATTTTCAATCTGAGCTAAGAATAGCATAACATGTTGAGTTTTACTTTAAATATGATTTCTAAGATGGGAGGTTGGTAGATGAGAAAGTTTAAATGCCACATTATAATTGTTCAGCCCCAAATTTTGCATTTTCTCACAGATAATGGGAACAGGTTATTGAGATGTCAATGATATTTATATCAAATGTTAGTATATTTCCACCACATCAGGCTACATCTTAAAGGGATATGAAAAAAAATTTAATAACAATTTTCCTACTCATTTTAAGGAAAATAGCTACTCAGAAAGTGAAAAAGAAATGAAAAAAGGTCACAGAATTGGAGGAAAATTGAAACCTAATTTTGGTGTATGTGGCAGAACCTGTATGTAGGTGGGACCATGAGACTAGTTCTTGCTAAGTAGAATATGAGAAGTTATAAGTGTCACCATCCAGGCTGAGATGGTCAGGCCAAGTGTCTCCTACTTTCACTTATCCCCTGTCAGCTGTTCAGGTAGGAAGGATCTAATAAAGGAAATATGGTGGCATCACCAGATAGAAGGGTCTGTGGTCCCGGAATCATTCCATAAAGCAGAGCCCACCAACCACCCTCACTGCACTGTTACCTGAGCAAGAGCTGAAGGTCATGAGTTCAAGCCCCACACTGGGATCCACGCTGTGCGTGAAGCCTACTTAAAAAAAAAAAAGAAATATAAAATGGAAAAGGAAAGTCATAAGATCATTTGAGGTTTGGATCACCTATTTTGGGCTTAAGTTTAAAAAGAAAATACACTTTCAGCTTTCTCCTAAAAATTCATTTATTAAAAGGTGTTGCTTAGAATATTTGTAAGAAAGTGACCAACAGGAAGATGACATACAGGAGGATGACATATTCCGTCTGGTTTTTCCATTTCTGGCTACCATCTTCTTGGTTCATAGTAAGAAGGGTCTGCAGCTCCAAATCCAGGCGTCAAACATGGGTGCATCGTAGAACTGCAAGTGACAGAAGATCTTTGATCATGGCTTCTGAGAGGCAGAGGAGAGCAGGACAAAGGCAGAGGGACAGAAATCAGAGTGTGTGGGTGCTGCCTTTCATCTTTAATTAATTAATTAATTTATTTATTTATTTTTAAACATTTTAAAATTTATTTTTGAGAGAGAGAGAAAGAGAGACAGCATGTGAATGGGGGAGGGGCTGAGAGAGAGGGAGACACAGAAGCAGGCTCCAGGCTCTGAGCTGTCAGCACAGAGCCTGATGCGGGGCTCTAAGCCATGAACTGTAAGATCATGACCTGAGCCGAAATCAGGCACTTAACCAACTGAGCCACCCAGGTGCCCTGATTTTATTTTATTTTTAAAAAATTTTAATGTTTTATTATTTATTTTTGAGAGAGAGAGAGAGAGATAGAGACAGAGTCAGAGATAGAGACAGCATGAGCAGGGGAGGGAGGGAGAGAGAGAGGGAGACACCGAATCCTAAGCAGGCTCCAGGCTCTGAGCTGTCAGCACAGAGCCCCATGTGGGGCTTGAAGTCACTAACCGTGAGATCATGACCTGAGCTGAAGTTGGACACTTAACCGACTGAGCCACCCAGGTGCCACTTTTCTTTCATCTTTTAGTAATTTAAATCATATACACTTTTAATTTAACCTTTCTGTGACATAGCAAGACCAAAACATGTCAGGTTGGATAAAATGTATTCCTTAAGAATTAGTTATATATTATCCTAAGGAATGATTGTTATTAACACTCCTGAATAGTTTCTCACAACAACAAGAAGAGTGTTATAGAAGAAGATCAGCAAAAACAATATTTTATAGTTGACCCTGAACAACTTGGGGGTTAGGGGTCCTGACCCCCTGAGCAATCAAAACTCCGTGTACAACTTTGATATCCCCAAAACTTTACTAATAGCCTACTGTTAATCAATAACAGTTGATTAACACATATTTTGTATGTTATGTGTACTGTATACTGTATACTGTATTCTTACAAGAAAGTAAGCCAGAGAAAAGAAAATGTTAAGAAAATCATAAAGAGAAAATACACTTATAGTTCTGTAGTGTATTTCCTGAAGAAATCCACATGTAATACATGTAAGTGTATTTATTGAAAAAAATCCACATGTAACTAAATGCAAATTTAGTTGAACCTGTCCATACCTAGAAAAATATGCTTGGAGGAAATACATGAAATGTAAATTCTGGTTTTTTAATTTTTATTTTCCTCTTTACACTTTTATATATTTTCTAATTTTCGGCAATGTGTATATATTACTCTTCTGCAATTAGGAAAATATAAGCATTTGACATAAGTCATGAATTTTAGTACAGGTTAGCCCGCAGACATCAATCCCCAGTCCATAAAGAAGGAACCACAGGATGTGGGAGGCTTTGGGCAGCAGCAGTCAGAGGAACCAGAAAGCAGTACTGAAATGAACCAAGGACAGTTCAGTACCAAGGGGGGAAACATTTGGCCACGAACATCATTTTATCATAGTGAGTATTCATTTCATTCTTAGTCCATCCACTCACTGCCCTCAGAGCCTTACATTAATTAACTCATTAAATCCTCACAGCAACTCCATGAGGGAGGTACTATTTTATTATACTCACTTCAGACTTGATAAAAAGACTGAGACAGAGAGATTAGTTAACCTGCCGGGGTTCTGACAGCCGGTGAGTGCAGAGGGCAGGATGTAATTAAGGGCCATCACTTCCCAGAGTCTGTGCTTTTAATCCTGACGTCCCACTACCTCCATGCTGGCATTTATTCACTTTTGTTACGGTCCAGGAAGGGACTTTAAAAGGCGCAGGTGCTCTTGTAGACACTTTGACTTTCACCACAAGAGTCCCTTTATTGCCGTATTAATTGTGTGGCTCCAGAAGTTTGGTAGGGGTCAACTCTAGGATATTTGAATCCAAATTTCATGTTCTTCCTACCTCACTATGCAGAATACCAAGAAAGTGTTTTCTTGCTATTGTAAGAATGAATTTTCTTATACGAAGGCTTGTTACACTAAGAAGCCAGTTTGATCTGCACACTAGGTAGCATCTTGATGCAAACACTGCTGATTATTAAACACAATATTTTGATTTGTCATGAACAATTCATGTTTTACTTTCTAGGTAGGTTAAGAGATTTTAGAAGGCCAAAAATTGCATTACTTAGTATTATTTAGCTAGATCGTGAACATTGTTTAGAGAGAGTAGGACACCAAAAAATCAACTTCCAAAGTTGAAGGAGCACATATCTCCATTTGCCCCACAACTAAAAGTAAATTAGTCATCAAATTTTTTAAGTAATGTGTGTAGATTAAAATAGTACAATGAAAACAATTTGTGAACTCTTCAGTATCCTGAGCTGTCATATGCCCTTTACTAAAGGTATTAAAATATGCCAATCATTTGGGGTCTGAAAATAAATGATCTGTCTCTTAATTGTGTCATAGTAGGAATCAGCTTCAAGGATCCCTAAAAACACTGTCAATACAGAATGATTTGAGAATAATTTGAAAAGCAAAATAAATGACAACCCATTACTCCCCCTAATTAAAACAAATTAATTGCAGCAACCTGTCAGAGTGCTGTATAAGGTAGGTGAATATAATCAGTTTAAATAGCTCATTGATTACAAAAGAAATTCAAATCATATGAGATTTCATTAAGGAGCACTAGATAGTTAAAGTCTGTTACAACTGAGAGTTTCATACTGTTTTCAAAGTAGTTTATATATTTTTTCAAAATATTTGGTTTAGTGAAAATTATGGGATTTACAGTGTTATAAATGCAATCCATGGACCAATTCTTGTGCTATATGACTTCCCCCATCCAATCCTTATTCATGGTGTTAATTCTCATCCATTCAAAGAAAGATAATAATTTTCATGATGCACTTGATGGTTTTCTTTTTTCTCACTTTAGCAAAGTAGCCTGTATAGAACAAACAGGTTCTTGAGAAAACTTCAATTTTGAATATATTGTCTTAGACAACTTGAAAATGGAAATTAGGGAGGATGTGGCAGTGAATGGATGGTTTTGATTAAAGACCAGTCTTGAATAAATCCATTCTACCTGACCCCAGTTTGGAGAGACGATGGTATCCGGGATTGGCTAATCCCAACCAGTGCCTCCCTCCCATCTCACATGCCATCCAAACATGGATACAGCTCTGAGGAAATTGACTGAGATTAAATTGCTGCTACTCGATATATTAGAAACTAAAAATAATAAAATTTCAAAAAAAATTAAATTTATCAGAAAAAAATTTTTTTTCAGAGAAAAGTAAATTTAGTTGTTTGCAGACCAGTGAGGGGGGGAGGGAGTAAAAGACTAAACAGATTTACACACACACACACACACACACACACACAATGCTACAGAATTTCAGGAGACATCTTTAAAATTATGTGAGCAAGAAAGCATGTCAAAGAAGGTGATACTGAAGCTGAAACATGAAGGGATGCATTGAAATAGATCATAAAAATATGTGGAATCTAAAAAAGCTGAACTCACAGAAAGAGAGTATAATGGTGGTTGCCAGGGTCTGGTGGGGAGGGGAAATATGGAGATGTTAGTCAAAGGGTACAAACTCTCAGCTTTAAGATGAATACCTTCTAGGAATCTAATGTACTGAATGGTGACTATAGTTAACAATACATTATTATATACTGGAAAGTTGCTCTGAAAGTAGATCTTAAATGTTCCCACCACACACACACACACACACACACACACACACACGCACAGTAATTATGTGAGGGGATGGAGATGTTAGCTAACCCTATTGTGGTATCATTTTGCACTATATACACATATGAAAACCATCATATGTACAGCTTAACCTTATACACTGTTAGATGTCAATTATATCTCAATAAAGCTGAAAAAGCAAACAAAAAAATATGGAGAAAAGAACATTGTAGGCAGAGTCTACAGCATGGGGGGACACCCTGAGGCAGGAGAGAGCTTGTACCTGGAGGAAACTGTAAGATGCCTCCGTGTGTGTGTGTGTGTGTGTGTGTGTGCGCGCGTGTGTGTGTCTGTGTGTCTGAGTGTTTGTGTGTGTGATAGTGAAAGAGGATGTGAGCTATGCAAGGTCAAGTAGAATAGATAGACAGAAGATACATTCTCCTTTCACAATACCCTACCTACTTACAGTGCTGGGGGAGGTCAATGTAACTTAACCAGACCTCTGACCTAACTTCAGTCATTCTTTCCCTTGGACATCTAGAATTTGGGAGTAGAGGCTGAGACAGTGCAGTGGGGAACTGAGCAGCACAGCCATATTGCATGGGCCAGTATCAGCATCAAGGGGAGTAAGAGTTACATGGAAGCTAAGGTCATGGGGAGCCAGAAATAGGAGCTTTCATGAAAAGGCATATGTTTTGTAGAGAGAAAAAAGAAATAGATGCTCAAAGAAAAGCAGAAGTGAGAGCACATGGGGATCCAGAGACTGACTGTCAGAGACAGTGATTGCCTAACAATTTTTCATTTCTATAAGGTCCTGCTCTTCATATTTCATGTGAGTCTGTGGTAGACACTCACCATTTTTGTCTGCTCAGCACTCATTCATCTTTTCCCCAACTATGGACTCTGGTGAGACTATCCATCACAGCATCCCTCTGGTCCTTTGGTCCAGGGATGAGCCTATGGCCCAGACTTCTAAGAAGATCAGATTTAATCTTGGTTGAGAGAGCCATCCTTATCTATGATTTGGCAAACTAGAGCCCATTCAAAATATTAACATTACATGTACACATAGGTGTAGAAAACTTTCCAGAAGGACACACCTCAACATCTTCAAAGTAGTTATCTAGTTTAACCAGAGATATGAGTTAATTTAATGTTCTTTATTCTTTCTGTATTTTAAAACTTTCATTACAGTGACATGTATTACTTGATAAATAAAAGACTATAAAAACACCTTAATAACATAATTCATGTCCTTTAAATTAAAAATATTTTGAAAATATGTTCACAGCAGTCATTCAAAAAATATGTATCATGTTCCTATCCTGTACATGGTATGGTGCCAGTCATGGTAACATCACTGGAAAAGAACAAGAACAAAAAATTCCACATCCATACTTTGGTGGGAAAGACATGGACATTTATACACAGACCAAACACGGTTATTCAAGACAAACACCATCGGGGCACACAAGGGGAAAGCCCTGAGGATTTATGGAAGGGTTTTGGAAAAGGTAATTGACACAGACCTAGAAATACTTCACCAGATATAGAAGTGAGATGAAAGAGTCCAAGGAGTAGCATAGTGGAAGCATAAAAGAGTGCTGCATGTTCAAGGTTGGGCTGGAGTGCTTGTCCCAAAGGACCGGAGCGGAGCACTTTGTGGTGGGGGATGAAGGAAGTCAAAGTGATTCATCTGTGAAGACTGGATGGAGAGGCAGCATTGCCCACAGGAAAGTGCAGAGCTTTGGGGTCAAAGAGACCGTGGCTGAAGTCTGGAAGTTGAACTCTCAAAAGATAACCAAGGGAAGCAGCTGCAACTCCGTTCCACACAAGTGCACCTGTGCAATCTGAGTCAGGTACTCATAGAAGCACATTCTGGCACTAATGGCCTCAGAGGATGCATTCTAAGCTTCCCCTACAAATGACTCACTGCATATTGGGACTTTGTGAAAACAGAACAGGAAAACACTAACTTGACTTGTTCTCTAAAACAACACTGCAGATGAGCTTTAGTCCATTTTTCTTTGTTATTTCCTACCCAAACCTCCCCAAACTTCATTCCTCCGAGGATATGTTTCAAAAACCAATAAAAATTAGAACTCTTCTTTATGTACCCTTTGCCTGACACCTATCTTCCTCACATAAGTGAGATGTTGCTTACCTGACTCCTTCCCAGTGCAGTGCCAGCAGCTGGGGCCAGGCAGACAGCTGTGAACCTTCCAGAGTTGAGAGAATGTAGGGTGTGGCAAGCCAGTCCCCAGAGGAGTCTCTTGGCACCTAATACAATGTCCTGTGAGATCTGGTCTCACTTTTAGGCAGCTCAGACACTTCTGTTTTTCTTCTCGTGCCATCTTCTTTCTAGTGAAGCTTGCAAAGCCAAGCCATGGTTACATGCAAACGAAAGATACAGATCCAGTAAATGAGCCTACAGGCTGAAGAAATAAATTAAAATTTAGACTCAATTTGAAAGCAGCTATGCAGGGCCTTATGTTTGAGATATCCTGAGCTGTTCCATAGAAGAAGATTGTTATTTGCTCTGGTCCAATCTACATCATGGAAGCTATAAATGTAGATGCCAGTCACTGGAGATATTTGGAAAGAAGAGTTTAGTTGTTTGAATAATTGAAGCGACTACTGGCACTTGCATGCAAATTTGCAGCATCCCAGCATCCCCAGACACCCACTCTCCAACCAAGCCTGTGAAATTCCTCTTCTACTCTGTTCCTGGATCTCACATTTTTGTTGTAACCAACACCTCTCCTGGAGACAGCTTAATGTCTACATATTACTCCTTGATGAATCTGTCTACTGATGTGATAGACTCTGTAGGAGGTACATGTGATGAAGGGGTTTAGATGAAATATAGTTGGCTTCAATTCCTGGGACTTTATTAATAAATCAAGAAAAAAAAGCCCTTCTCCTATTTCTAAAACAAGGTTTCTCAAAATGTAGTCTTTCCCAGAACTACATGCATTAGAATCTCCGAGGTTATGCTTGTTAAATGCAGATTCCTGGGTCTTTTCCAGACACACTGCATCTCCAGAGGATGGAGATCTGGAACTACATATTTTGAAAGCAGCTTAGGCAATTTTGTTAGGCTTTAGCATTTGAGAACCACTTCTAAGGCAAAGGAATAAAACTACTCTCTTTCTTCTCTCAGATTGTCTTGTAGTGAATTCTTTGCCCACCAAAGTTGACTTTGAAGATGTGTCTTAGTCCTTTGGACTGCTATCACAGAATACCATAGACTGGGTGCTCTATAAACAACAGAAATTTATTTCTTACAGTCCTGGTGTCTGGGAAGTCCAAGATCATGGCACAAGCAGATTCAACGTCTGGTGAGAGCCCACTTCCTTGTTCATAGATGACTGTATTCTTGCTGTGTCCTCACATGGCCAAATTAAGAACAAAGGAACTCCTTGGAATCTTTTTTGTAAGGGCACTAATCCCTTTCACGAAGTCTCTGCCCTCATGACCTGATCACCTCTGAAAGGCCCCACGTCAAGATACCATGATGCTGGGGATTAGGTTTCAACAGATGAAATTGTGTGTGTGTGTTGGGGGGTGGGTAGAAATACACACTTTCAGTTTATAGTGAGGATGGAGGAAGGTTGTGTGGGATAGGTTTCAAAGAAGGAATAAGAAAGTTCGGTGAAAAAGAACAAAATTCAAGATCGCTTCCTCATCATATCCTGACATCTGAGACCTGCCTCTGGAAATTCAAACATACAGATTTTGTCATGGATGTTTTTGAGATGTATACTTTCAACTTTGGTTCAGAATTATAGTTACTACAATTCTGATGCCTCTGATTCCTAGAGAGAAATTTACTGGCAGCTGAGGATGGAGAGAGCAAGAAGACTACAGTCAATCCAGAAGGTATTACATTTGTTTCAGGCCAAATTTAGGAGATAGCTGATTGATTGCATGTGTTGTCTATACTTTAGGGAATATCAGGATTCTCTGCATTTATACAGTACATTAATACTCATTTTATTTATTTATGCATCAATTCAGTACTTCTCCCATTGTGAATAATAGGTGTTCAATAAACTACTCAGTGAATGCATGCTCTTTGTTATATTTGTCATTTATTTGATGTTGAGTAGTTGATCATGAATATAACCTCAATTATGTCACTGAAAAGATGGGGTGGTATAATGGAAGGGCTCAAACTTTGTAGATAGAAGATTATGGTTAACATGAAACAAGAGCTTTTTTTAAAAGTTCATTTATTTAAGTAATCTCTCCATCCAACGCAGGGGACTCACACAACCCCAAGATCAAGAGATGCATGCTCCTCTGACTGAGCCAGCCAGGCGCCCCAACAAGAGAGCTTTTTAAAACTATGTATCACAGTGCTCAAGGCATAATCTATGAAAGATAAAGTGTAGGTGGGTCCCTTGAAAGATATGTTTCTTATTATACCATATGTTCCCAAAGAGCAGCTGATAGAAATCAGAGAGATTAGGTAGACTGTGATGAGCTGATTAAAATTTCTGTGGATAGTGGTGCCTGGGTGACTCAGTCAGGTAAGTGTTTGACTCTTGATACTGGCTCGGGTCATGGTCTTGTGGTCATGAGGTCAAGCCCCGTGTTGGGGCTCTGTGCTGATAATATAGAGCCTGCTTGGGATTCTTTCTCTCCCCCTCTCCCTCTGCCCCTCCCTCACTTGTGTGTGCCATGTCTCTCCTTCAAATAAACCAACATTAAAAAAAACTTCTGTGGATAATAGAGCTATCCTGCTGGATGTAGAGACAGCATGAGGCACAATGGCCTTTATCAGCAGGTGCAAGAAAGGAAGACAGACAACCCTGAAGTACACAGTTTCCACCACTCTTGGGTGCACACATATGACAAATAGAACTAACATGAATATAGTGTAAAAGGATATGCACTTTAGAGGCTGTCTACATAGGTAGTTTTCCTTTTAACTCTTCACTCCAGACAACAAGCAAACCTTTGTACAAAAATTCCCTTTGCACTGATTCTTGAATAAAAGCCAAAGTATAAAAACTTTGTAGAGAAGTTGACAAACTGATCCCTAGGGTTTAAAAATAATTCCAAAGTAAAACTGGTAAAGGAAGAGAATTATTTACCTGTTTTTTGACCCTAGGCAATTTACTTAGCCTCTTTTTAAGCCTTAGTTTACATATTTGTAAAAATGGGAATGGGAATGTAAAGGGATTGTGTAACTATTAGCTAAGAAGAAATATATAAAATGCTTAGCACAAAATAAATGCCCAGTGAACAGGAGCTATTTACATTAAATGGAATAATATGGAATGACCAATAGCAATCAAAAATGTTATTAAAATAGCCATGAATATAAGAACTGGGGAGGATGTTGAGTCTAAAACTGGATGTATTTTGACAATGATCTGTACATATTTCTACTGCAGCATGTGTTATTGTCAATTGCCCTCTCCTGCAGATGACACAAAATACTTTAAATGCTGAAGCAGATTTTAAAAATGGTTTCAGGGAAGGCTACTTGGTTATCTTTCTAAAGTTACTAATACCCATAAACCCCTCTGGCCATCAATGTACTCCTATATGAGGAAATTGCTTAGCAAATTCTCAACAGTAAGCTGCACAGAAATTTTGATCAACATATTTTATGGGAAAAATTACACTTTTGGATAATGTTTCTTTTTCCTCATATATATAATTTGCAACCAAATTTCAGACCATTTGTAGAATTATACAATTGCCATGAATCAGTTAAATGAACAGAAATGTTTTCTTTTTAAAATTTGTATTAAAACTTTTTTCCTTTTCAAATAAGTACAGATGTAAGATATAAGAATTATGTAAAATATTTTAAGGTTTTAGGAATTATTATATAACTTTGTATATGATGGTTTGGCTAGGTTATAGGTTTAATTCACTTACCTGAGCCCATGAGTTTATTGAATTGGCTGAGATGTAAAAATTAGACAATTCCCACTGTCAAGGAACCCATATAAAGAAATGAAAATAATGATATAAGTAATATCTTTAGTAAAAAACCAAATGAGATTTACAAGTGCTATGAGTGAAGTATACAGCGATGGTGCTAAGGGATGAGGGGGGCTTTCTTGAAAAAGGACATTTGACCTGGGCTTGGGGGTCCAGATGAATTTGTATTCTAGAAATGGGTGTTCCACTTGTCAGAAAAGGCATAAGCCTTCTCTCTCAGAGAGAAGAAAATACATGGCTAATTAAGAGAACCAAAAAAAAAAGTAGCCAATTTTGGCTGAAACAAGGGATATGGGGAATCATATATAATAAATCATACTGGTGGGCTAAGGCCCTGTGTGAAGTATCATAATCTTGGGAACTGTAAGCATTGAATCGTACTGAGTGATAATCCTGATGAAAAAATTACTCATGTGCATAGTGGTGGGGACTGTAAATGGGTTGAGAACATGTGCTGTAGTTAATGAAAAATAGTTGCTTTAGTCAACAGAAAAGTTGATTGTTTCTAAGCAGAGGATTGACATGACCAGGGAGTTAGAATACTAGTAACTTACTAGCCAAGAGGAAATGATGGCCAATATCTATGTAAACATGCAAGTCAAACACATGAATTGAATTTCTGCCCCTTCTTCAACCCACACTAAAATGACAGTAAGGAGATTTAAGTTTTTAAGCCTAAAATTACAAAGAGAATGTAGAGGAGCCAATAGCAAAAATTGGGGAGCTGGCAAAGTTGATGGATGAACAAAAACTTAACTAACAGACCTGAGAAATATGAAGAGCTGAAAAGTAAACCCAAGTTACAGTCCAGAATTCTCAATGGCTAGGGAGTTGGTGGCATCAATTGCTTCTGAGAGTGTAGGTGGATTTGGGGCTGTAAACTGAAGAATTAATTGAAGATTTATTTAAGTAGAAGATGGTCCTATAGTGGAGGCAAATTTTACTTCTACTCAACTTAAGTTTTCAGCTGGGTCTCTTTAACAAAAAGATTAGCAAGAGCAAAATAACAGTTTATTAATGAGGGCTGTACATATCACATGAGAGAAACCTAAACCAAAAGTGGAATTCAAAATGATGGCGTGGAATTCCAGCCAATATAGCACCTTCAACAAAGGACAATACATGTGTGAAGAAACGACATAACAAAGAAAGGCAGTTTTAGACTTCCAAGGGCCGCAAACTGGGAAGGTAAATATAATGGGAGGAAACTAATGGAGTAAAGTTTGTTTGCAGATTCCTTTGGTGCCATCTCTGGGCTGATAAGAGTCTGTCTCTAGTTAAAGGAGAATCTATATCCTGCCTTCAGGCAGAAAAGGGGGAGATTTCCATGGCTTTTCTGCTTCTTAATTGCCTTCAGCTCACAGAATTTTTATGTCAAAGGGACATATTTTGAGGTGACATATTCTGGTTTCCTTCATCTTCTCTATTCTTTCTTCTATCACATAGAGCCAAGACAATTCCCTCTTTCAACCAGACAGGAGACCAGAGATTTATTTGGATTGTAAAATAGAGGGATTTAGGAATGGGGATTACCAAACAGATTTGAGGACAAGATTATTGTATGAAAACAGGGGTGTTAAATGAAAATTAACCCTGAATCTGAGACTCTCAGCCCACTCTTACCTCTCATTTATCATAATGCGCTTAGCTAGGCTTACACCATTTCAAGCAAAAATTGGAAGTTTTCCCTAGGGAATCTGATCAGCCAAGAGTAAAAGTTTTACATAAATTGATATCAGATGTTTCTTCCCAAATCCAATCTGACTCTTTGAGACTACCCTTTAGTCAAACTCCTCATTGACAGCCCCACATATTCACTCATTCAAGGCTTCCAAGTAGCCCATTAGTGGATCGTTCTGAAATTTAAGCTGATACCCCAGGGTCATCACAAATTTGAATAAAACCTCTGACGTGGAAGATAGAGACTAAAACAAAAACTTAGAGAATCACACTATGCAGGGAAAAGAAAACATCAACGAAATCAATCATTAATATCCTCCAAGACACAAAAGATTACATCCATGAAACAGAATCAGGTGCTATGAAATGGAATAGAGAGCAAAGAAGAACTATTACAAATTAAAAATATGAGATAGCAGAAATGAAAAAATAAATCTCTAAGCATGGTAAGTGAAAGTTAAGAAAACCTCCCAGAATGCAGAGGAAAAGGGGAAGGTCCCAGGCAGTCCAATATCCAAATATTAGGAAATTTAGAAAGGGCAAACAGAGAAAGTGAAGAGGAATATTTTTCAATTATATATATTTCAATTAAATATATGAGATTTCAATTATTTATATATCTCATATATAGTATACATACTTTATGTAATATAATTGGATATCTTAAATATCTAATGTGCATATGTATGTGTATGTACATACATTTATAATATATGTAAAATCTCACTATTAAAGGGCATACGTTTTCATATGGAAAGGGCTCTCTGAGTTGAGTGATCAGCAAAATGGGTGAAAATACACCCCTCATTGTGAAATTTCAGGATGCAAGAGACAAAGGAAAGATCCAACAAGCTTCTAGGGGGATAGAAAAATAAATAGTGGTAGTAGAAGAAGGCGATTCATACAAAAGATCAAAATAAAAATGTCACAGATAATAGCAACACTGGAGACTAGAAGATATTGTTTTCTAACCTAGAATTCTATACCCATACATATTCTCAATCAAATGTGAGGGTAGAATTTTATAAGTCTTAAAAAATGTACCTCCATGCACCATTTCTCAGCAAAATGAGAAGTTATTGCTAGGAAAAAGAAGACACGGGGTCCAGGAAACAGCTCCAACCTGAGTTAAAAGATGGGGGTCATCAGGATGATGGCGGAGGGTAGTTGGCCTGGGGTTGGCCTGGGGTGGGGCACATCTGAAGTTCAGTGAGAGGTGTCATTCAGATGACACTGAAAGCACACCTGAACTATCTGAATATATTGAGAAGATGCTCACACCATGGGGAGGATTCATGGTTGAATTTGTGATTGAAACACTCTAGAGAAAACAAACTGTTCATTAATGGAGGGAAAGACATATTATGCAACATGAGTCAATAAAAGCATTTAGTTGGTCATTACAGACACTGATCCAACTGAAATTACAACATATTTATAGAAGGATGAAGATTGTAGTGGGAGCTGAGGCCAAAGAGAGCAAAATCTGTACCTTCTGCTGAGAGAAATCAATGGCCAATGCCTAACATTAAAAAACAAAACAAAACAAAACTCAGGGAAGCCTGGGTCGATTAAGCATCCTACTCTTGATTTCAGCTCAGGTCATGATCTCAGGGTTCATGAGTTCCAGTCCTGCAGTGGTGGGCCCTGCACTGTCAGCATGGTATCTGCTTGGGATTCTCTCTCTTCTCTCTCTGCCCCTCTCCCCACTTGCACATGTGCACGTGCTCTCTTTCTCTCTCTCAAAATAAATAAACTTAAAAAAAAACTCAAGGGGGCGCCTGGGTGGTTTGGTCGGTTAAGCGTCCGACTTCGGCTCAGGTCATGATCTCACGGTTGTGAGTTCGAGCCCCGCGTCGGGCTCTGTGCTGACAGCTCAGAGCCTGGAGCCTGTTTCGGTTTCTGTGTCTCCCTCTCTCTCTGCCCCTCCCCTGTTCATGCTCTGTCTCTCTCTGTCTCAAAAATAAATAAACGTTAAAATAAAATAAAAAAAAAAAAACTCAAGCAGTAGCAGTATATTCATGTTACTTAGAAGTAAGGATGTATGTATCCAAAAGAGCAGAAAAAGGAAGTAGGAGTCTAAAATTAGATGAGACTGTGAGGTGAGGCAGGAGCAGTGAAAAAGGAGGGTTAAGACTAGATGAGAGGGGTGTGTACAGTTAGATCTATGGGCTTCGGCAACTGGCTGGATACAAATGGGCCAGAAAAGAAGACATGGGTTTCAGACAGGGTAACTGAGGGTACGATGATGTCACTAACAGAATTCAGAAAAGAGAAGAATTCCGGAGAAGACATGGGTTATAGTGGAGGCAGATAAAGGGAGACAGTGAAATGTAGTAGAAATATAATGGCTTGGGAGTATGAAGATTCTAATTCTGCCACTTTGTCTATGTGACATTGGACAGGCCACATAATCTCCGTGGGTGGCAGTGCTTTTACTATCAAGCAGGAGAGGCAGCAGAAGATAGTGGTGAAGAAGCCAGTCTCTGGAACTAGATTGCCCATGTTCAAGTACCAGCAAACCCCATTCTCCCATCCCATTTACTAGCCATGTGGTTTGGGCCATGTCTGTGTGCCTCAGTTTCCTCATCTGTAAATGGAGATAATTATATATTTGTTTGGAGAATTCAGTGGATTAATACATGGCTTCATGTATTAAATGCTAAATTCAGAACAAAATCCTATGTACAAATTTGCTGTTTTTATTTTAGGTAAACTCTAATGTCCATTCCACATCTAAGCTTTTTATCAATACATATTAGGACATCTTGTATTTGAGATTCCAATGGAATATTCAGGGGAAAGAATAGGACAATTAGAAATACACTTCTGGAGCCAAGGAGGGGAATGAGGATGATAAAGATTTGCAAATTATCTAAGGTGATTTTTCAAACTGGGAGAGTGAATGAGATTGTTGAAGGATAGGAGAGGAAAAAAACATAATATAAAACAAAATACCTGACTGAACATATATTATAAATAGACCAAATTTGAAAAATAAGAAAGAGGCCATGCAGAAGCATCATTAGACTTTCTTCCAGTGCATACCAGTTGCTATAAACAGGTGATGGCCAGAACCTGAGTCTTGGACCTGAATATCAGTGTTTGAGCCTTGATTCTCAAGCCATGTGAATTGGTGAAAGTTATCCTCCCTAAACCTGCCTCTACTGGATTTCAGCTGGAAAACTCAGAGGAGTTTTGTATGAATTAAATTACATCAGGAGCAATGCGCCCAACACAGTGCATATCATAGAATAACACTCAAGTGTTCTACAAGCATAATGGGGGTTATTTAGTACCACTAGCCTGCATATACCTGGGGTACCTCTGTGTGCGTGCCATCTGGAAGTGCAGCTGTTTAATCCCCTCTGTCAATCTCTTTTCCAGGTATCCCCTCTCATCAATCAGTCTTCATCTCTCTTAGAGTCCCTGTGCAGTTATAGCTTTCTAATAAGTGTCCTTAATGTAGTGTCTGCTCTGTTAATAAGGCCAACTACTGACCTAGTTCACAGAGCCATAACCATGTGCAACATAGCATCTATAAAGTAGGTGTAACATTTTGCATCTGAACACTGAGTTAATGCTTAGTGCTGTCATTGCACTGAAGATCATGATTAGATTTGAGAGTCCTCTGGTTTGATGTGATGAAGGAAATTCGAATCCTTAAAAATGACAAGCTGACCTTAAAGTCAATTCCAGTAACTAAGAGTGAAGAAAGCAGTCAAGTTTGATGGGCAGGATATGAATACACTAGGAGTTGGTTGCAAAAGTAAAAGAGGAAAAGTAGGAGTTCAGTACATGCTCAATAAAAATTGAATGCTCAATCTCTCTGTGTTCCAAAGCACTGCTCTATGTGCTTGAGGAAAGGAGGAAAAAAATTTAAAAGACAACAAAATAAAAACAAATAGAACACTGTCCAATTCTTTGGACAGATTGATACAGGATAACTAATCATAAGTTAGGATCTGATAGTATAGATTTATGCTACATATTCGAAGTCTTATCATAATCAACATTTTAGCCTTTCCTTCTTATTTGAGCATTCTCATGCTTCTTCACAAAATATTATGGTATACATTTATATTATATTTATACTATAACAATAAATGTTATAATATACATTCAAAAGATTTATATACAAGAAATTGAACATAACTCACAAAAAATATCTGCTATACCCTCCAACGTGTGTAGTCATAGCCTTGAAATTGTGTCTTGAACTGAATTGTAATCTTGAGCCTTGAAACTGTGTCTTGCAGAAGTGGAAAGAAAAAAAATAGGAAATCTTTCATATCCTATAAGATGTATCACATTAAATAGGTCCACGTGAGAACAAGAGAGAGCCAGAAAAGGGAGACGCTTCAGATTCTTTCATTGCCCACTAAAAGTTCTGCACGTGTCTTTTTCTAGTAAACCACAGTATAATTCCAACATGTGGATTTATGCTCTATTTTGTGCTCTAGGTAAACTGGTCAAGGTTTAGTCAATACTCAGCACTGACTCATGATTCTTAAGGTTTTACATGGCCTAGCCCAAGCTAGTCAGTAGGGTCAGAATGGCCTCTAGTAATAGGCAATATTATTGTTATTATGAAGAGTCTCCTGCAGGAAGTAATGAAATCCTTAGATCCAGCAAAACACATGCAGCATAGGGAGGCAGCATTGGCTTTGAAACTTGATAATTTGTGTGTTGTATGTCTTTGGCTAATATTAAAGCATCAGTTCCCTCATATGTAAAATGATGACAATAATACTTTTCAGGTTTATTGGGAGCACTAAGTGATTAAACATAAAACAGGTGCAAACTCAGGGTCTGCCATACATTTGGAACTCAATAAATTTTAGCCATATTGTGTATTTCTCTAAATGGGAAAAGAAAACGTTCCTAGATAAATGACTATAAAGCCTATCTTTGAGTAGCTGAAGGTAGAGACGAGACTTGTAGTCACATCAGCCCCCTTCCATTTTGTTATGACCAGAGAGGTGAGCATCTGTTGGCCCTGTGAGCTTAAAACTCCACAATCATTTTTAGTGGGGAAAGGCTGAGAAAGGCAGCCTTGGTAAAATGCCAGACACTCTTGGTTGCTCAACTGGTATTAATTAATCCTCACTGGCAGCATTTTGGCAACAGACCTTGACTTATGTGACCTTTCATGCTGGATTGAATTATTCTCCGGTGATTCCTTTCCTCAGCCAAGCCCTTGAGAACCTTCTTCAGCTTCTGGCAGAATTCTGTGAGCATTATAGTTTCTTGAGAAGTCTGAATTTGGCACCTTAAATGTGTTATTGCTAAATAAGTGGAATGTGAGACATTACATATCCAATTTTGGTGATGGAAGATGCCCAAATAATCATTGTAAATATGCAAAAATTCTCACTCTGAGTTCTGTGGGGGCTCAGAGTGATGGGCTCGGGAAATAGTCTCCTACCTCCTACCTCCAGTCATTCACAAGGTTATTCAGCCTGTCCACCCCCCATGATGAGGGATATTGCTGGCAAAACATTGCTTCTCTCAGAGGATGAACAGCTTCAATTTAGTGTCTTGAGTTGAATGGGCTTGACCTTATTTTTAGTCCCTTCTCACTTTTTCTCCTGCTGTTTATGAAAGGTTTCCTATTATGTGATTTTATTCTGTTTGGAAAGGCAACAGGAGTCACAAAGCTGGCACTTCTAGTCCTACATGGGCCTCTTTCTGCCCGAGATTGATCATGCCCAGGCCCCAACTGTAGCAAAGGAAGAGCATGTACAGTTCTAGTAACCTTTTGCATTCCCCACAACTGCATTTTCTTGTATCATCTGTTTCATGCAATTAAAAAAATCTACTGTAAACATGATTCTCAAGAACAAGTTATTATTTTGTAGTTGGAGGTACTGTTACTACCGTTAATGTTACTTCTTTCCTAAAACTACACAGCACTTTGTCAGGTGTGTTGAAATTGTCAGTTTATTCCTCTCTCCTCTACCATAATTTATGATTTTTTTTCATTGTATCCCAAGCATCTGGGATTGTGACAGAGTAAACTATTCAATAAATATTTGCTGAATGAGTGAATGATGAGGTCCTGATGTAAGCAGTGAGATACATGTGATAGAAATGTAGCCAAAAATTTAGACCTCATCTGATGAAAATGAGTATTTTTCGCAAATGTTTTCACTGCTGTAGACTTGCTCTTGGTCAACTCCAACTTATCTTTCAGATAAACTTAGTTTCTCAGGGGAGCCTTCTTTCATGCTGCTTATCTTTTAAGCTTTGTAAGTGTAGAGACCAATGCTGTTTTGTTTCTGCCCAACATTCTATTTCTAGCACTGAGTGGAGAGCCTGACATTTATAACATGGCAAGTATTTGGTGAAAAATTACCTGTGCTCTCACTGCTCCTCTTTTCTCTACGTACTATCCAATTGTCTAGGCATTCATCATGATTCATTTGGACCACTTTGGTGATCTGATCGCTGGGCTTCCTACATCTATCCCCTCCTCCTGAGAATTGGTATTAGGCACAGCTGCCAAAATAATATTCACCGAGTGATTCTCAGGCCATAAAATTTCTGTCCTAAATTGCTTTCAAATTAATTCTATTTATTAACTTATAAATAGGGACTTAAAATTTTTTATGTTTGTTTATTGAGAGAGAGAGAGAGAGAGCAAGCCAGGGAGGGGCAGAAGGAGAGGGAGAGAGAAATCCCAAGTAGGCTCTGCACTTTCAGCGCAGAGCTGGATGCAGGGTTCGAACTCACAAACTGTGAGATCATGACCTGAGCTGAAACCAGGAGCCAGCCATTTTGAGCCACCCAGGTGACCCGGGGGACTTTTAAGTTTTACCCCAGTTGTTTTCCATCATCTTTGAAATCTTATTTTTCATAGAAGTGCTTTGTACAACTCAAGCCATTTTTGCTTTGTCTTTAAGTTTACACCTACTTCTCTTGGGCCATACCCAGGTTCTTGTCTTTCCCTCAGTTGTGAACATTCAGGTCTCCAGAGTCATCTTTATATTGCTTATCTCACATGCTTTACATGAATGAAAACGACCTAGGAAATGTTTTAGTTCCATGGAAGATGGGCTCAAGATAAAACAGCAAGTAACATGAGGAGATGAACCACAGGCAAAGACTTGAAATTATTGAATAATCTGAATGAAACTATAAACTAAGTATATTTAAGCTAATCCTAGAAATAAAAGCCTTTCCCTTTCATCAGGGAAAAGGGAGAGAGGAGGAAGCAGGGAGTAGAGATCCCCACTGTGTCACTGCTGTGTCTCTGGCTGACTCACTGATTCTCTGAGCTGGAGTGGGGTGGGGTGGAGGTATGAGTCTTGGAAGTGAGTGGAAGCACCTTGGGGGTGGGGCGGGATGGTAGGTAGGTAGTAATGGATAAGGATAAACTCAACAATGTCAGAGGCAGTATTGATTGGCTGTTGGAAGTCAGAGGGTCAGAGCCTGGGGAGAATGTCCACCTCAGGCAGAAAGACTTCAAGAGGTCTATACTTGAAGTCTTAGAAAAATCTGTCAGGCCGTCTTATTAGAACTTGAATGCCACTCAAAATATATGCTGGTATCCATGGTCTGTCTATATATATATTTTTGCCTTTCTCGAGTATGGTAGTTTACCCCATAAGCAGCTACTGTTTCTTGAGAATATAAGATAGGGAAGTATACCTTGCATTCACCATCAGTGTACTGTTGGTCTACAAAATTAACTACCCAGATGTTTTTTTTTTCCTTCTCAAAGGAAATAATAAATATTAATTGAATTCATGAATTTTATAATGAAAGTAAAATAAGATACAATATTGAACCATGAGTTGTAAAACATTTCCATAAGTGAGATTTTGAACTTATATATAAAAAAAGACTTTCAGTTGGTTTAATGTTGACATAAATATCTGCAAAGACACAAAATTGTTGTGAAGAATTTGATAATGCAGTTGCCATGATGAATGTAGAAGAAATGCTTACATGTGTTCTTTCTGTATTTTTAAAGTTTCAAGGAAAATGAAGCCAAATCTTAGTAGATTCATTATACCACCAAAGGGCAAGATCAAAGAGCAAGCAAGACAAGCAAAAAGGTCAAATTAATACTGTTTACTTGAGACTTTTAATACAATATAGCTAACTTTCATTTTTAAAACTGAAATGCATACTAGTCTTTTTTTCCCAAATAAATAATGAGTTCATGTGTTTCTCACCAATTTATCATTTAATAAATAGCAGTTACTGGTTATAACATAAAAGATTTTATCCATTTCTAAGTATAGTGTTTCTTATAAAATTAAATTCTCTATTCCATTTTTAAGCAAACTTTATTCTGAAAAGTTACAGATGTATCTCCAAGGCATCAATATAGAATTGGTCTTATTTTTCTCTTTAAATTTAGTATGACCGATTATTAATTATTTTTCTGCATCATTTCTTTCTTTCTTTATTTACCTTTAAAATTTTTTAAAATATGGTACAGTTAACATATAGTGTTATATTAGTTTCAGGTGTAGAATATAGTGATTCAACAATTTTATACATTACTCAGTGCTCATCACCATAAGTGTACTCTTAATCCCCTTCATCTATTTAATCCATGCCCCCATCCACCTCCTCACCTCCTCTCTGGTAATCATCAATTTGTTCTCTATAGTTAAGAGTCTGTTTTTTGGTTTGTCTTTTTCCATTTTGAATTGTTTTATTTCTTAAATTCCATGTATGAATGAAATTGTAACATACTTATTTTTGTCTGATTGACTTATTTCACTTAACATTATATTCTCCAGATCCATCTATATTGTTGCAAGTCGCAATATTTCATTCTTTTTTATGGCTGAATAATAGTCCATAATGGTATGTGTGTGTGTGTGTGTGTGTGTGTGTGTGTGTGTGTGTATATATATATATATATATTTCACGCTTCTTTATCCATTCATCTTTATTCATCTATCCATTCATCTGTCCATCATCATCTTGGGCAGATTCCATAATTTAGCTATTGTAAATAATGAAGCAATAAACATAGGAGTACAGATATCTATTTGAATTAGTTTTTTCATATTCTTTGGTTAAGTACCTAGTAGAATTATCAAAGGTATCATAGTTCTATTTTTAATTTTTGAGGAACCTCTGTACTGTCTTCCTCAGTGGCTGCACCAGTTTGCATTTCTCCCAAGAGTGCACAAGATTCCTTTTTCTCCATATTCTTGCCAATACTTGTTGTATCTTGTGTTCTGATTTTAACCATTCTGACAGGTGTGAGTTGCTATCTCATTGTGGTTTTGATTTGCATTTCCCTGATGATGAGTGATGTTGAGCATCTTATGTGCCTGTTGGTCATCTGTATGTCTTCTGTGGAGAAATGTCTGCTGCCCATTTTTATTTGAAATATTGGTTTTGTGTGTGTGTGTGTGTGTGTGTATGTTGAGTTGTATAAGTTCTTTATATACTTGGGATATTAACCCTTTATTGGATATGTCATTTTTCAAATGTCTTCTATTCAATAGGTTATCATTTAGTATTGTTGATTGTTTCCTTTGCTATGCAAAAGTTTTTATTTTGTTGTAATCCCAATAGTTTATTTTTGCTTTTGTTTCCCTTGCCTCAGGAGACATATCTGGAAAAATGTTGCTATGTGTCAAAGAAATTACTACCTGTGCTTTCTACTATGATTTTTATGGTTTCAGGTCTCACATTTATGTTTTGAACCTATTTTGAATTTATATTTGTGTATGGTGTAAGAAAAAGTTCCAGTTTTATTCTTTTGCATGTAGGTGTCTAGTTTTCCCAGTACCATTTGTTGAAGAGACTGTTTTTATTCCATTGCATATTCTTGCTTCCTTTGTTGAAGATTAATTGACCATAAAATTGTGGGTTTATTTCCTGGCTTCCTATTCTGTTTTATTGATCTATTGTGCCTATTTTTGTGTCAGTACCATACTGTTTTGATTATTACAGCTTTGTAGTATATGTTGAAATCTGGGATTGTGACACGTCTAGTTTTGTTCTTTTTTAAGATTGCTTTGGCTATTCAGGGTATTTTGTGGTTCCATACAAATTTTAGGATTATTTGTTCTAGTTCTGTGAAAAATGCTGTTGGTATTTTGATAGGGATTGCATTAAATCTTCTGATTGCTTTGGGCAGTATGGAGATTTTAACAATATTTGTTCTTCCAACTCATGAGCCAGGGATATCTTCCCATGTATTTGTTTCATTTTCAATTTCTTTCATAACTGTTTTAAAGTTTTCAGAGTATAGGCCTTTCACCTCTTGGTTAAGTTTATTCCTATGTATTTTATTATTTTTGGTGCAATTGTAAATGGCATTGTTTTCTTAATTTCTCTTTCTGCTACTTCATTATAGCTTATAGTTAGCTGTGGGGTTTTCATAGATAACCTTTATTTTGTTGTGGTATATTCCCACTAATCCTACTTGGTTGAGGGGTTTTATTATGAATGGATGTTGTACTTTGTCAAATGATTTTTGGCACCTATTGAAATGATCACATGCTTTTATCCTTTCTGTTGTTGATGTGATGTGTCACATTGATAGATTTGTCAATATGGAAACTTCCTTGTATCCCAGGAATAAATCCTACTTGATGGTGGTGAATGATTTTTAAAAATGTATTCTTTGGGGGCACATGGGTGGTTCTGTCGGTCAAGCATCAGACTTCGGCTAGGTCATCGTCTCATGGTTTGTGGGTTCGACCCCTGCGTTGGCGTCTCTGCCGACACCTCAGAGCCTGGGGCCTGCTTTGGATTCTGCGTCTCCCTCTCTCTCTGCCATCCTTCACTCGCTCTCTGTCTCTCTCTCCTTCAAAAATAAATAAACTTAAAAAAAAGATAAAATGTATTGTTGGATTCAGTTTGCTAATATTTTGTTGAGTATTTTCACATCTATGTTTATCAGAGATAATTGGCCTGTGGTTCTCTTTTTTTGTAGCATTTTTATCTGGTTTTGGTATCAGAGTAAGGCTGGCCTCATAGAATGATTTCTATTTTTTGAAATAGTTTGAGAAGAATAAGTATTAACTCTTCCTTAAATGTTTGGTAGAATTCACCTGTGAAGCCATCTATCTTAGACTTTTGTATGTTGGGAGTTTTTTGATAACTGATTCAATTTCATTGTAGGATATCAATCTGTTCAAATTTTCTAATTCTTCCTGATTCAGTTTTGAGAGGTTATATGTTTCTAGGAATGTATCCATTTCTTCTAGGTTGTCCAATTTGTTGGAATATAGTTTTTCATAATATTCTCTTATAGCCCTTATATTTCTGTGGTGTCAATTATTATTTCTTACTTTTCATTTCTGATTTTGTTTATCTGAGTCCTCCCTCTCTGTCTTTTTTTGATGAGTCTTGCTAGTGGTTTATCAATATTGTTGATCTTTTCAAAGAACCAGATCCTGGTTTCATTGATCTGTTCTATTGGTTTTTTTTTATTTGTTTTGTTTTAGTTTCCATTTTGTTTATTTCTGACCTAATCTTTATTATTTCCTTCTTTCTACTGGTTTTGAGTTTTGTTTGTTCTTCTTTTTCTAGCTCCTTTAGGTATAAGGTTAAGAGTGTTTGAGATTTTTGTTGCTTCTTGATGTAGGCCTGAATGGCAATAACCTTCCCTCTTAGAACAGCTTTTGCTGCATCCCAAAGATTTTGGACTGTTGTGTTTTCATTTTCATTTGTCTCCATGTATTTTTCAATTTCCTCTTTGATTTTTTGGTTGACCCATTCATTGTTTAGTATCATGTTGTATAACTTCCATGTATTTGTGTTCTTTCCAGGTTTTTTCTTTTGATTGACTTCTAGTTTCATAGTGTTATGGTCAGAAAAGATGCATGGTATGCCTTCGATCTTTTTGAATTTTTGAGACTTGTTTTACGGCCTAATGTGTGATCTATTCTGGAGAATATTCCATGTGCACTGGAAAAGAATGTATTCTGCTGTTTTAGGATGGAACATTCTGTTCTGTTAGATCCATCTGGTTCATTATGTCATTCAAAGCCCGTTTCCTTATTGATTTTTTTTAAAGTTTTTATTCAAATTCCACTTAGATAACATACAGTGTAATATTAAATTCAGTGAACAATATAGTGATTCAACACTTCCATCCAACACCCAGTGCTCATCCCAAGAGGGCATTCCTTAATCCCCATCCCCCATTTAACGCATCCCCCCCATCCATCTCCCCTCTGGTAACCATCAGTTTGTTTTCTATAATTAAGAGTCCGTTTCTTGGTTTGCTTCTCTCTCTCTTTTTTGTCCCCTATGCTTATTTGTTTTGCTTGTTAAATTGCACATATGAGTGAAATAATATAGTATTTGTCTTCCTCTAATTGACTTATTTTGCTTAGCATAATATTCTGTAGCTCCATCTATGTTGTTGCCAATGGCAATATTTCATTCTTTTTATGGCTGAGTAATATTCCCTTGTATATCTATATCTATCTGTATCTATGTCTATCTATCTATCTATACACATACCACATCTTCCTTATCCATTCATCAGTTGATGGACGCTTGGGTGGTTTCCATAATTTGGCTATTGTGGATAATGCTGCTATAAATATTGGAGTGCATGTATACATTTGAATTAGTATTTTATTGATTTTCTGTTTGAATGACCTATCCATTGATGTAAGTGGATGTTGAAGTTCCCTACTATTATTGTGTTACTACTGATTACTTCTTTTATGTTTTTTATTAGCTTCTTTATGTATTTGGGTGTTCCTATCTTGGGTACATAAATATTTACAATTGTTATATCTTCTTGATGGATTATTTTCTTTATTATTACATCATGGCCTTCTTTGTCTATTGTTAAAGTCTTTGTTTTAAAGTCTATTTTATCCAATATAAGTATTGCTACCCTGGCTTTCTTTCACTTCCATTTGCATGATAAATGCTTTCCCATTCCTTCAATATCAATCTGCTTGTGTCTCTAGGTTTGAAACAAGTCTCTTGTAGTCAGCATATAGATGGGTCTTGCTTTTTTATTCATTCCATCACCCCATGTTTTTTGATTGGAGTATTTAGCACATTGGCATTCAAAGTAATTATTAATAGGTATGTATTTATTGCCATTTTGTTACTTGTTTTATGCTTATTTTTGTAGTTCTCTCTTCCTTTCTTCTCTTGCTCTCTTCTCCCATGGTTTGCTGGCTGTCTTTAGTAGTATACTTGGATTCCTTTCCCTTTATTTTTTGCTTATCTATTACTGGTTTTTGATTTGTCATTACTTTCATATATAGCAGTCTATATTAAGTTGCTTATCTTTTAAATTTGAACCCATTCTTTACTCCTTTTCCACCATGTTTTAGGTATATGTAATCATACTTTACATCCTTTTATTTTGTGAATCCCTTGATTTTTATAGCTACACTTATTTTTACTGCTTTTGTGTTTCTTACTTTTCTTATTCCTACTTATGATCTTTCCTTTCCACTCAAAGACTTCCCTTTCACATTTCTTGTATGGCTGGGTTAGTGGTGATGAATTCCTCTAACTTTTTTGTTCATCTGGGAAACTCTATCTCTCCTTCTATTTTTTAAAAAAATTTTTTTAATGTCTTATTTATTTTTGAGACAGAGAGACACAGAGCATGATCAGGGGAGGGGCAGAGAGAGAGGGAGACACAGAATCCGAAACAGGCTCCAGGCTCTGAGTTGTCAGCACAGAGCCCGACGCAGGGCTTGAACTCACAGACCACGAGATCATGACCTGAGCCGAAGTTGGATGCTCAACCGACTGAGCCACCCAGGTGCCCCTCTCCTTCTATTTTGAATTATAGCCTTTCTGGATAGAGTATTCTTTTTTTTTTTTAATTTTTTAAATGTTTATTTATTTTTGAGAGAGAGACAGAGCATGAGCAGGGGAGGGGCAGAGAGAGAGGAAGCTTTAGAATCCAAAGCAGGCTCCAGGCTCTGAGCTGTCAGCCCAGAGCCCGATGTGGGGCTCCAAGTCACGGACTGTGAGATCATGACCTGAGCCGAAGTTGGCCACTTAATCGACTGAGCCATCTGGGCTCCCCAAGAGTATTCTTGACTGTAGGTTTTCTTTTTCTCTTTCAGTACTTTGGATAAATCATGCCACTTCCTTCTGGCATGCAAAGTTTCTGCTGAAAAATCAGCTGAATGCCCTATGGGGTTTTCCTTATATGTAACTATTTTCTTTTCCTCGCTGCTTTTAAAATTCTCTATTGATCACTAGTTTTTGCCTTCTTAATTACTATGTGTCTTGATGTGGATGTCCTTGGGTTGATTTTTTGGGGGTGCTCTGTGCCTTCTGTTTCTGGATCAATTTCCTTCCCCAGATTCAGGAAGTTTTCAGCTATTATTTCTTCAAATAAAATTTCTGTCCCCTTTTCTCTCTCTTCTTGTTCTGGAATCCATATAATGCTGATGTTATTATGCTTGATGCTGTCACTGAGTTCACTAGGTCTGTTTTCATGTTTTACTATTGTTTTTCTCTCTTTTGTTCAGCTTGACTGCTTTCCATTACTCTATCCTCTAGGTCACTGATCACTTCTTCTGCTTCTCTTGTCTACTACTTATTCCTCTAGTGTATTTAAAATAACAGTTATTGAGCTCTTCATCTCTCATTGGTTCTTTTTTATGTTTTCTTTCTCTTTGTTGAGGATCTTGCTGAGGTCCTCCATTCTTTTCTCAAGTTCAGAGAGTATCTTTATAACTATTACTTTAATATTAGGAATATTACTTATCTCCATTTCATTTAGGCCTCATGTTGTGATTTTATTCTGTTCTTTCTGTGGTACATATTCCTGTGTCTCCTCATTGTTTCCACCTTTCTATGTCTGTTTTTATGTGTTAGGAAAGTCAGCTCTGTCTCCTGTTCTTGAAATTAGGTGGCCTTATGAAAAAGAGGCCCTGTGGTGCTGTGAAGTGCAATGTTCCCTGTTCACCAGAACCTGGCACTTCAGGGATGTCTCCTGTGTGTTTTTGCACCCTCCTGCTATGACTGAGTTGTGTTTGCCTTCAGTCTGGTTGTCTGCAGTGGCTCTCTTTGCTTGTTGTGGGCAAGGTCTGGTGCCTGTGCTGTTCATGGGCCATTGTGGGGCTTTGTTGGTCTTAGATTGAGTGAGACTAGGCATTTGCCTGAGATGCAGTAGTACTGAACTGCAGGGTGCTTTTGCTGTATTTCCCTGAGAAGCTTTTGTGGAGGGCAGGGAATGCAGTCAAATCAGATGTCTGTCCCTAGTGCACTGCTGAGGTCAGAGTCAGACTGGTGTGTGTAGTTATCTTTCCCTCTCCTTGGGGGAAAGAATAACTTTGGAGGGGCCAGGGGCTGGCTCCTGTCTGGGCTACCTGCACATTGCCAGCCTTTTGGTTTTTGATGGGTTCTGACCAGAATTATGTCTGAAGTGTGGTGCTCACAGGTCCATGTGGTCTGTTGTAAGAGAGGACCTGCAGCTGCAAGGGACTGAGGCTGCCATGGTTCTAAGGGTGGATCTGTAGAAGTATGTGGAGGCAGGGCTCCTGGTATGTGCAAGGTTTGCACAGGTCCACTGTGGGAGGATATCTAGAACTCAGGCTTGGCTGGAGGGTGCACATCTCCAGGAGAACATGGGAGTGGGGTGCACTATCAGCAAATTAAGCAGTGAATATTGGCACCTGCTGGTTCCTGCAGGTGTGACTAGCCTAAGGGGTAGGGAAGGGAATGGTGCCTGCCAACCTTTTTTTATTGGAGAAGTCTTCCAAGTCTTCCCTGCCCCTCTGAGATTAGTAAACAAATCTCCCTCCTGTATACCCCTTGTGTTTTTCAAACTGCTCCTTCTATATTGTATCTCCATGAGGCTGTTTGTTGTGCTGTCTCTTTAAGGGGGAGAACTCAGTTCCCCTCACCCTACCTGCTCTCCCAGAGTGAGCCTGCTGATTTTTAAAGTTCCAGGTGTTAAGCTCTGCTAACTCTAAGAACTCATGAAATTCGACCCCTCTGGTTTTCAAAGCCAAGAGGATTTGGGATTCCTCTTCCCCATGTGGGTTGTCCCTGCCTGAGGTGCCTGCTGTGAGGGTATGTTTTTTCCCCTCTTTTCATCAGTGGCATCCCTCCCTTCTGCTGATAATCCCTTGGGTCCCTTTAGTTCTGGACCACATCTCTGCCCTTCCTACCCTCTTTGATGTGGCCTCTTCTCTACGTTTAGCTTTAGAGAATCTGTTCTGCCTTGTCTTTGGGCCATTTTCTGGGTTATTTACACTGATGTTGGTATTTACCTATTGTATCCTTGGGACAATAAGCTTAGGACCCTCATATTCCATCATTTTCCCCATAAGTGTTAAACTCCAGTTTCTCCATCATTTCTTTCATCCTTTACTTTTCTCCATCCTTAACTTTGTGTCTTTATATTTAAATTGGATTTCTTTTAGAAAAAATATACTGGATCTTGAGGGTTTTTGTTTTGTTTTGACTCTCTTACAGTCTTTGTCTTTTTTTTTTTTTTTAATGTTTATTTATTTTTGAGACAGAGAGAGACAGAGCATGAACAGGGGAGGGTCAGAGAGAGAGGGAGACACAGAATCCGAAACAGGCTCCGGGCTCCAAGCTGTCAGCACAGAGCCCGACGCGGGGCTCGAACCCACGGACTGCGAGATCATGACCTGGACTGAAGTCGGACGCTCAACCGACTGAGCCACCCAGGCACCCCCAGTCTTTGTCTTTTAACTGGTATATTTAGATCACTCACAGTTAAAGTGATTGGTGATATATTGGTTTAGTATCTAGCATATTTGTTACTAACATCTATTAGTTGGTTGCTCTTAGCTTTTTGGGGGACCACTACACTTTTTCTGCCTTCTCTAGTTTTAATCGAACATTTCATATGATTCAATTTTCTCTCTTAGCATGTAAATTATGCTTTAAATTTTAAAATTAAAAAAATTCTCTTTAGTCATTGTTCTAGATTCTGCATATATATTCACAACTAATATTAAGTCTGTTTCAAATAATGCTGACAGCACTTTATGGGTAGTGCTTATACCTTATAATAGAATATTCCCAATTCATCCCAGCAGTCCTTATAACACAACAGTCATTTATTTTACATATGCATAAGCTATAACTGCTGAGTACATTGTTGCTATCATTATTTTGAACAAACTCCTCTTTATTAGATCAAATGACTAAAAACATTAAAAGGTATTTTACCATCTTTTATTCCCTGATACTCTTCCTTTCTTTACGCAGATCTGGGTTTCTGACTTACATCATTTTCCATCTCTCTGAAGAACTTATTTTATTCTATTTATTTTATCATTTTATTGTTTTTATTTGAATGTAGCTAATACACAATGTGAAGAACTTCTTTTAACATTTCTCACAAAGCAGATCTTCTATTGACAAATTCTCTCAAGTTTTGCTTGCCTGAGAAGTCTTTATCTCTTCTTCATTTTTAAAGGATAATTTTGTTGGATAGGATATTCTGAATTGGTGATTTTTTTTCCATAAACATTTTTTAAATAGTTCACTTCACTATTTTTGTGCATGTATAGTTTCTGAACAGAAGTCTGATGAAATTGTAATTCCGGTTCTCTGTAGGTTGGGTAGTTTTTTGTTTCTTTTTCTCTGAGTCCCTTCAAAAATTTCCCTTTGTCTTTAATTGGTTTTATGAAGTTTGAATAGGTCTTTTTGTATTTTCTGCTTGGTATTCTCTGAGATTTCTGGATCTGTAGTTTTTCATTTGTCATTAATTTTAGAAAATTCTCCGCCATTATTAAATTAGAGAACATCAAAGACAGAGAAAATATTTTAAAACCAAGCAGACAGGAAAAACACTGTATGTACCAAGAATGACAATCAGACAGCAAATTTCTTATTCAAAAATAGGCACTTGAATACAATAAAATGATATCTTTAAGTACCGATTCTATACCAAGATAAACTAAATTTAAGAGTGAGGCTGTAATAAGAATATTTTCAGAGAAAGACTCAGAGAGCTAACAGGTCCTAACAGGTTTTAGAAGATCTACTAAAGGATCTAGTTTAGTAAGGAGAAAAAATGCAGAAGGAATTCTGGATTCTGTCAGAAGATAAGTGACAAGTTTATATTTGTGAATATAGTGGACTGCAATCGTAAAGAGTATCCCTCAATAGAACACATAAATCCTGAACAACATGATAATAATTAATACATATTTTCTTAAGTACATAGTTCATGGATCAAAAGTTTAGAAATGGAAGATCATTGTGGTAAGTGATCAGAGACACTTGGGCTGCCCAGAGAATGTTTATTAATGAATTTGGATTCAATAGATTGCTGGAATTAGCCACAAGGTGTAGGAAGGAGTTGGAAATGTGACACCCTTCCCTAATACAGCTAAAATTCTTGTAGTATGTGGTATTATTGTTCCCAAATTTTTAGTCCTTTTTATATCCATGTCCTTTGCTGCATTGAAACTAGAAGAGAGACAATGATCACTGTGGCAGGCTTTTGGCTATGACAACCAGATCTGTTTACAGATCCAAGCAATATCCTAGGAGGTTGCCAGTATATTTCATTCCCAGGGACACTCTGATCCACCAGCCATCACCAAACATCTGTATGGGTCAAAATGTTTTGAACACCACTGGGTGCTTGAGTCCTTTTTATTTAAAATGTCCACTTTGTTTTTGGCTGTAAATGCTAATATTTGGTCCCTGCTCTTTGGAGTCTCCAGGGTAGTGAGGGAATTCATCTCAGTGGCAGTATCCAGTGATCATTACTGGCTTAGAAATGTGAGCAAACAGATATTTTCAAGGATATTCTCACTAATATATTTCTCAATGCCTTAGTGTAGGGAATGAATATCTTTTGGGCCTTCTCACAGGACATAGTTGGTATGTGTGTATGTAGGTTATGCAAAATAAATCCATTCTAACTTACCTATCTTCCTAAGTCTTTGTATTCTTTTCTCTGTATTGTGCCTGGGAAACACTAGAATCTCAACTTCATTAAGAATAGGCCACTACTGAGTCCAAGTTTTAGTCAAGCAGTTAAACTGTAAGAGTACATTCTGGCTAATAATGCTAATATTAAATATTAAACCAAATATCTCTAGTAAGGGAACCCGTATCAGATAATTCAGCCTGATATATATTGTAATCTGTCCTTCTTGGTATACAAACTTAAAATCTATTTACATACATATACCTCAGAATTCTTTAATATACATTAGCAAAATATTACAATTCTTTGGTATATAACTACTTCCTCTTTGGTCATACTTATATTTGACTCCCTGGAGCAAGTTCAGAGTTGAACCTAGTTATGGCTCTAGGAACAAAGGGGTGTTGGGGTAAATTTTGAGCAGAATGGGCATTGCCTACTAAGGCATCTTTCTCAGGTGAGGTGATTATAGGGTTTACAAGCAAGGAAAGCTATTTTCCTTACAAAGAAGAGCCAGCTCATTGTCCTGATAAGAAAGACTGATGATGACTCAGGTTTAAAGATTCTCAGTTTTGTCTAAGTTGAACCAGATATTCCCATTCAGCTTCAAGATCCTATTCCTTACCAAATAGTGCCCTAGATTTTACATGAGAAACTTGGCAAGGTTTCAAATTCAACTGTTTTTATAATTCTGCAACCCATATATTAAATTTTATATTTAATTTTATTGAATTATTAAATATTAAAATTTCCAGTTCAAAGTACCAGTGTGATCTCTACTTACCAGATTCTTACTTATACAGAACAATGAATTATAAAAATGTTTATTAAAACATTGATTTAGCGATGTCAGTGTCCAGTTACATTGAGATTACAGTAGCAATGGTGACAAACAACACTGACCATGATCTGCAGTAGATTCTACTGAGTCCACTCGAGTCCTTACATAAATAAAATGACAAGCTCAATTCAAGTCTGAGGACCAGAGAACTACATAGCATTCCTTACAGAATCTTTAGTTTCTCAAAGTTAGGGGGCAGATATTGCTTGGGAAAATGGTCTCTCCTGCATTCTTATCTTCTCCCTCTAACACTTGCTATTGGCAGAGCTGACATCAAGTCAGCTGGCAAAGAAGAAAAGTAGCTTGCATAGTTCAGGTCCGGGATCGTAAAGTAGGGAAAAGACAGTGGGTTTGGCTCCAAGAGGCAATAATTTAAGGGCTGGAGGCAAACCTAAATGTGGCACAAATAAGCAGCTTGAAATTGAAATAAGCAAATCCATTTCTAACTAAAAAAGTATAGATTTCTCTGTAACTTATCAGAAGAAAGGATTAAAACATTCATGATTTAACCACCCATTTTGTAATCATTTTTCTTATGTATAAAAATGTGCCCTTAAAATAATGATACATGTAGGTCACCGCTTTAGGGAAGAATTTTGGAGATGGAAGATAGCTTTGAGTTTTCTAGTACATCTTCTTGTCTCTGGCATGTCTGGATTACATAATATTAATATTAGCCCATTGTATTCAAGCCAAAATTCTTTGTTCTGAGATATTATGCTCACATAGGAGTGGAATAAGCACCTAATGAGAGGTTAATTAAGTCAAGTCAGTTTTTGGTAATCTTTAGACACCAGCTTGCTATTTTTTATTGGGCAAGTATTTTGACTCCTTTGACTCTTTCTTTACTTTTTTTCTTTTTATTTGAGAGAGACAGAGAGAGACAGAGAGGCAGAGGGAGAGGGACAGAGAGAATCTTAAGCAGACTCCATGTGCAAAGCCTGATGTGGGCCTCGATGCCAGGCCTAGTCCCATGGTATCGGGATCAAGACCTGAGCCGAAATCAAGAGTCAGGAGCTTAGCCGAGTGAACCACCCGGGTACGTCTGCTTTTAGTTCCTTTATCTGTGAAATGATATTTTTGAGGTCTAATATCTTTAGGACTGCACACATATGAAAGAATCTCACAGGATGTCCTCACTTTCCACTGGGATTACAGAAGGTACTTATTAGAACAGCAAGAGTCAGAACCACATTTCCAGTTACCTGTTTTATCACTCAAGTGGTAAAGAAGAGGAGAAAAATTATGAATTTTTTTAAGTTTATTTATTTATTTGGAGAGAGACAGAGACAGCATGAATCGGGGAGGGGCAGAGAGAGAGGGAGACAGAGAATCGCAAGCAGGCTCCACACTGTCAGCACAGAGCCCGTTGCAGGGCTCAATCTCATGAACCATGAGATCATGACCTGAGCTAAAACCAAGAGTCAAATGCTTCATCGACTGAGCCACCTAGGCACCCCTCAAAAATTATTTTTTAAATGACTTCTGTCATAAGCTTTTAATTCTGAGAACATACAGGCACTTTGTATTTATGGATTTTGTGGTAATAAGTCATCATGTGTTGGGAGTTTTCAACTGTCATTTTTAAATGTATGAGAAATGTGACTATAAAGAATTGGAGAATATTCAAGCTCATTAAAAGAGGTAGAAAAATACTAAATTTCTTTTTTTGGGTTTAAAATTTAACTGTAGCACTTGTGAATTTCTAAGGTTTCAAACTTGACTGTTTTCACATCCATATTCATGATGCTATATCTTATCTGGAAATGCTACCCACTAGGTTTATTTTAGATGATCTTGTTAACACCTTGACAAGCAGTGAACTTCTCATTCCATGTTTTTGTATCAGACTCAGAAATGTGGAACAGAAGATTTGGTATGGTAGGGTGAGAAAAAGAAAGAAAAAAGAGGGAAAAGACCTTCTAATAATGCTCTAATATCAACATGGAAAGATTAATATGCAAGTCTTAACATGAAAAAAATTTTAACATGAAAAGTGGTCAGAAATGAAAGTGAAATATAGACAAAATTGTATTAAATATTCTAGTGATTGGGACATAGAGCATTCAATGAGCTATATTAAATTATTTAGTTATTTCCAATCAGAGGAATATTTTCAACTATATTAGAGATGTATTTCTCAAGGATTAAGTGCTTTAAAATGTTGCATTTGAGGGGCACCTGGGTGGCTCATTTGCATAAGCATAGAAACTTCGACTCGGTTCATGATCTCAGGCTCGTGAGTTCGAGTTCCACATCAGGGTCTCTGCTGTCAGCACAGACCCTGCTTCAGATCCTCTGACCCCTCCCTCTCTCTGCCCTTCCCTTGCTTGTGCTCCCTCTCTTTCTCAAAAATAAACAAACATTAAAAAAATTGGTGCATTTGACTCTTAAGGAGAAATAAATCTGAAATCACTGAAGGATCAGTAATCATACCTTTAGACCTAGTACCTCAGTTTTGATTAGGTTATTTTCTACCATTTTTGTGAAAAGAGAAACATCTTAATATAATGATGAATATATCATAACATAAAAATTAGATTTCAGTGAACTTTAGGGTAATCTTTTCAGCCACAACAATAACCCAACAAGAGGGCTTGAGGCAAACCAACTTCACTTAATAATTTAACTTTTATTTTTGATGTCTAGTCATCTTTCATTATTTTCTTTAAAAATATGGAATCTGGGGTAGATGTATGTGTTGGTGTAAGAAAGGGGAAAAAGAAAATTCATTAAAAATTTGATTATAACCTGCAAAATAGCTTTTTTTTGCAATTTAATAACTTCAGTAATGTACTTTTTAAAAAGTGCCTTCAGGGGCGCCTGGTGGTTCCGTCAGTTAAGCGTCCAACTTCAGCTCAGGTCATGATCTTGCAGTTGGTGAGTTCGAGCCCCGCGTCGGGCTCTGTGCTGACAGCTCAGAGCCTGGAGCCTGCTTCAGATTCTGTGTCTCCCTCTCTCTGACCCTCCCCCGTTCATGCTCTGTCTCTCTCTGTCTCAAAAATAAACAAACATTAAAAAAATGTAAAAAGTGCACTCAAATGTATCTAATAATAAAACTGTTGGTTAGGGATTATATCATCAAATTACTCATTATATTGAGGAAATGAGGAGTTGGAATCAGTCTTCCACTTCATACTATGTTTGACAAAATGGATGACATGTGTAAATTGTCTTTCTATGTTCAGTGTGAAGAGTGATCAGGTCCCTCTTCAGCTAGACAGCCAGCCTGTAGAGGTATACTACTGGGCATTACTGGTTCCATTTGGAGACTTAGATTGTACAGCACCTGGAAAAATAAATGGGGAGTAAAAGCTTGGTGTAGAGACTTCTCATTTCAATATTTGTCATTGAAGCATCTCTTATGCTTACCAATGAAAAATAAAAATACCATGCCCACTTCATATTCCTTAATAATTTTCTGCAGTAAGCCACAAGAATCCCACAGAAATGGAAGTTTTATAGACGCCTCCAGAGATACCAAAGTGACAGTGATATCTGTATCCAGGATCAGAAGATATCTGTCACTGCCGAAATGAATTGGTACGACTAAACTCAAATAAATCTTATTTATACCCCCTCACCCTCTTCAAGGTGCTTATTTCATTTTATTATTATTGTTTAATTTCCTGCCTATGACAGTGTAAGCTAAGTAAGAGCATAATTTACATACCCTATATTGCAAAACAATCTGTATTAGATCTAATTAGATTGTTTTACCCTGTTGTCACAGTACTTCATGCAATGTCTGGCTCATGGTAAATTGTTTAATAAGTATTTATTGAATGTGTGTCTATAGAATAAACAAATGAATAATGCTATGATCTCATTGCTAAAACATGCGCCACTAAATAGAGAGCAAAATTTTTATATAAGTGAACTAAAGCCCAGAGTAGGAAAAATCAAATGATTCATCCTTGACCAAGCATCAGTGGCTGAGCCAGTAATATTCAACCTACTGGGAAATTCTAAAGTTTAGCCATTCATTAATCATTCTTTGAAAATCATGTATGGAGCACCTGTTATGTACTGGTTCCTGGAAAAAGCTTTAGGGTGGCAATTCCCAACAGGAGCAATATGCAACTCCCGCCTCCCTTCCTGGTGGTGTTTTGCAGCTTATGGGATATTTTTTCTTATCACAATCATAATATTTAGCCATTAGGGACCAATAATTCTAGATATCTTTCAATTTGTAGGACAGTCCTTCACAATGAAGAATTGATCCAGATTCCACAGGATTTCAAAGTATTTCACAAGACATTTGTGTATCATATTTCATTTCACTTAAACTATTGGTTAAGATGTACCATTATTTTATGTAACTGAGAAGGAAGAAATACTGCAGGTTAAACCGTGACATGGTACCTCTACTACAGTTCCACATGACAATCAGATCAGCCTCCACAGGTCTTGTTAACTTTCTTTTACCTTCTCTGAGGGATCTACAAATTCTCCTGCCATCTGTTGCACTGAATGACATATGATAAACAGTCCTTGCGTATGTTTTATTAAGAAAAAATGTAAGCCACTAGGTATTTATGGTACCTTCATTTCTTTTTTTTTTTTTTTCTTTTGGTACCTTCATTTCTTAAGGAACAAATGTGCTCTTTATTCCTAAAGGAGGAAGCAATTAAATGTTCCTTTGGAAAAAAAAATATTGAAAGATGGTCATTCTTCCAAAGATGAATATTTTAAAATTTCAAAATCATGTCCCATTTCTCTGTTTCCATGCTTGTGAATAGCTATTTATTTCAATGCTCAGTCACAGCATAATCCTTTAAAATGGCATTTTCTATAGTAATTAAACTCAAAGCAGATAACTGGAAGTGACACTGAGCAGCTGACAAAGTTTGCTGATCTTGACTGCCATCTAGTAGAAAGAGACTGTAAGTAGCTATCGACTGTAAGATGAATTTCCTAATTTGAGAGAGGGGGGAAATGTGAGGAAATAGTGTACTCAGTGACAATAGGGGAGAATTTTGCTTTTGTAATTATCCGAATCCAGAGCCCAACCCCATTTTATTTATGTATGGTGACTTTCCCAAGAATGCAAATGTTGTGTAAATCACAAGAAGATTGTGCTTCACTTTGTCCAGAACATACTGAGTTGTTCATCATTTTGGAAAGTTGAGATGCTGATGGAAAAGGTATTTGTGGTGTCTGAGTCTCTTACAGTACAAGCCTCACACCTATAACTGTCTGCATTATGAGCTACTATGTAATTCTTCATATAGTTGAAGATATCAGACTAATTAAAATTTTGTTCTGTTTTGAGGATTTACATGTTGACATACAGCCTCCTTAAGTATAAATAATTTCCTTTTGTTACTCCCTCATACTATTGTAAGGGTTAAATTGTAGTGTAGGGCTAATGCTTAGCTTGAAAAATAACAGCTTTGTGTTGACACTGAACATGAAGAGATAACAGCCTTGCTTTGCTCTGGTAAACTACGCCTCATACCCTTGTAAATTAGGCTTCACCAATTAAGGAAACAAAAGTTCAAAGAAAAGAGCATCAGAGGCAGGGTCAAGGAGATCCACTGGTTGCAACTTAGAGGCAGAAAGTCTAAAGTAAACACCTCATTAGGCAACTGTTTCTAACTCATCTGGAACCTGTTTCTTTGTTCTGTTCCCAGGTGATGATAAAACGATGTGATCGGTTATAAAAACTCTGTACCCCGGCTGTTCGGGGCCACACTCTTATCAAGAGTGTTGGTCCCGATCGGTCGGCCTTGCCTCTCATTGTAATAAACTTTGTTGTGACTGTCACTGGTGCCCGTAGCATTCTGTTTCAGGAGTCGTGTGGATGCAACACTATAGTTGAGGGCATTTCGTTGACTTCTTTTGAAGATAGAATGATGCTTTATTATATTTATACCAATATGGAAAACAAATATCATTTCAAATGATTGGAATGACATTGTGTATTATATGGTCAATAGTATTTATATACTGATATCACAATAGTGTTTGTATAATACTTGAAATTCACTGACATTCTTCATACAGATGTATTTGAAATGCATGCACATGTTTTTCTAAGGTATGCAAACGTCTAATCTGATCTTATTCAGAGTCTTAGAATTTTCACACATTCTTAACTAAGCTCAAGGATTTTTTTTTTCCAAAAGAACTGGCCTTTTTTACTAAAACAATTATCTCCTAGAGAAGCTGTTCTTAATGATACATAGTAACTGGTAGGATACTGATGGGTTTTTGCCTAGTTCTTCCCATTTAGAACAAAACCAAAAAACTTCCACCTAAGCATTCAGACTGCCTCCTAAAGACTGACAATATCCTTGAAACAGAACTCATTTCAGACAGCCATTTCCATTTTTATAGTCAGATGAAGACTGTAGCCTTTAATCTGAAAATCTTCAGCTTTGAAGTTCTTAATTATCTCAACTTTTTGAAGATTGTGAGCTTGAGGAAAGGTCTAATTATCAATGGTTTGTTGTGATTTAAATAATCACAGATCTGTGCACAAACTTTGTGCACAGTCACTTGGCTTCAGGTCTGTGATGTGTGGGATCATGTAGGTGATGCAGAAAGGCCCCTAGGGGACCCATGTCTCCTGTTCCCTAGTAAAGTTCACTGTAGGACCGACAACTGGGATGCCACGAGCAACGTCAAAGGGACATTTTTGTAGATTTCAAGCACACTTGATGATTCTTTTGTCACGGGGTTGACTTTGACTGTGTCAGTAACTGATGGCAGTTGGTTGTCTCCTTGAATAATCTGAATTCATCACTTTGCATTCTGTCCCCACACCTCTACTGCAAAGCTGGTTCCCAGTCCCCTTCTTCTGTTGGGAATCTTAGACTGCCCAGAAAGGTTTCTGGATCCACTGGCATCTGATTTTCACTTCCTTGGGAGATGGTTCTTAAGTGTGTGTGGATGCCTTGATATACCACAGTAAACCCTCCAGAATATCCTCTCAGGGCACACATTTGGTTGCCAACAAGGGAAACTGTTCTCTCAGGCTGAATGGAGCTTGCACACTGGATGCAGATGGTGCTGATATGACCACAGTGAGACTGTGTTAAGTCTTCTAGGGTACTGAAGCTGGCTACATGGGTGCCACTTGGGTTCTGGCTCTGGCTCTGTGTCCCAACAGGCGGGCTCCAAAAGTCAGTGCTTCACTCCTGTGTAGCAGGAAACACCACAGGCTGCTGCAAGGCCATCAGGCTTTGGATGGATTTCATTTCAGGATAGTGAAAGGACTAAATAGGCTTCTAAATAGAAGGATTTGATCTGGTAAGATTGAAAACAACCCAACAGAAATGCACTATTTCTGTCCTTAGGTAGCTAATAGTGTCATTGGAGAGGTAGAAATAAACAATCACAGCAAAGAGGGAAGGGTGCTGAGAGGGACAAGCACACAGTGCTGCTACAAAAGCAAGAAGGAGGACACTTAACACAGACAGAGGGGCTGACAGGCAGGGATTCCCAGAGGAGGGGGTTTCTGAGCTGACTTGAAGAAAAGTGGAGCCATCCAGATGAATGGACATCTTTCCAGGCGGATGAACCCTGCTATGGAGGTACGAGCCAGCATAGCATGCTTGAAGATCTGCAAATGGTTCGGGAGGTTGAATCAAAAGAAAGAGCCATTAAAGTCAAATCTAGACTTCCTTTTAGTTACCCCACCTGAACCCAAACAATATGTATAAATCCACAGGGAAAAAGAGAATAAGAGAGGGGATATTAGTGGATAAGATTTTTTGCATGTTGTGAATTAACCAAGTTAATAAGTGTAGAGATAATTTTTAACATATTTGAAAATAATAACAGCACAGGGTCCAAGCAACATAAGAACTGTCAGATGAAATGCTGGAGTTTTCTGGGGACCCTCTGCTGACACACTTGTGTGCTGCATGATCTCTGTCATGGTCTGCTCTCCACCTGACCCTTCGGGCTGAGAGGGCTCCTTTGCTCTTTGGCTTGGCTTCCTGTTCTTCAGCTAATACAGGCATGGCGGGAAGGGGGTGAGGGGGGGATGGGAGTGGTGGTGTCAAGGTCTTTATTCCACAGGCTTCTTCCTTCCTGGGCCAAAGTTTGGCGATTCCCGTTAAGCTCCACTTGGGACCACAGCTCCGGCAGGGTGATCACTCACTCTGTAGCTATAGCTGTGCTTAGTTGTGACAACTCTTCTCTTTCCTTGTCCCTTCAGGCCTAGAGGAGTTGAGAGCTTTAAAGTCTTGATGATTCTTGGATCCTGTCTCATTGTTTGTTGATTTCCCTTAACTCTGTCCACATCTTTGTCAATGACATCTTCATTAAACCCTTCAACAATCCCATTTCGGGGTACTATCTGTTTCCTGTGAAGAGGTGTGTGTGTGTGTGTGTGTGTGTGTGTGTGTGTCTGTGTGTGTGTGAGTGTGTGTGTGTGTCTGTGTGTGTGTGTATGTGTGGAGTGGGGGGTTCCCAGGAGATGCTATGTGACAGGAGGGTGCATAGGGGTTTGGGGTGGAGGCTGATGGCCAACAGGTACAAGAGTATTTCTCTTTCAAAAGCTGGCATGGCTAAACTGGTGAATTCCAGCTGAGTAGAAGCCCTGGATAGAGTAAAGGTTATGTACTTAGCAGAGTAGAAGTTATACAGGAGAGGTGGGGGAGGGCTTGTTTGCCCCCCTCAAATGCAGAAATAGTCAAAACCTAAGGATAGTGTAAATGTGAAAGTACCGGAAGAGAAGTCCGGAACTGAAAGCGGTGCAAACAGAAGCACTGATGATGTCTGTATATGAAATTTAAACCTCAAATACTATTTCCATCCCAAGATGTATGGCCCTCGGACAAGGAATTGTAGGTTATTTCTCTGTAGAAATTGAGAAAGAAATACTTGGGATTTCAGGCAAATGCAGGAATGTTAAGTAAAAGGCTTCATCAGAGGATGACCGATTTCTATTCCCTTGTCCCCATCCAGGCTACACTGCAGACAGAATATTGGAGAATCTTCTCTGGAGAACAGAATGCCTCCAGAGAAAAGTTCTGCACATATTGAGCTGATCCAACAGGAAGTCAAAGAATTCTCCAGTGCAAATATGGCTCCCACTCAGTCACCCCAAAGTGAAACAGGCTTAGTTGTTGACCCAACTCTTCCATACACAGAAAGCTGCCAGTTAGCTTTTTAAACCTTTATCTTTAATATATATTATCAACCAAATATCTCTAGGTATAAGAGATTATGCCTAGGCAAAAGCCCCAAGGGAAAGAGAGACAAAATAAACATTCAGAAAAAAATACCCAGAAGAAACAGAAACAATACAGATGTCAGAATTAACTTCTCCCAAATAAAATTTTATGACTCTCATATTTTAAGATGAGCAAGAATATGTTACAGCTATTAAAAAAAAACCCAGAATACTACTTTAAAAATCAGTTCAACCCAATAGATTTTTTTGAAAGCCAGGTGCATGTGCTGGTATAATAAAAACACTTGTAAGCACAGAAACAGAAAGATGAGTCTGGGAAAATAGACAGGAGTCTAATCTTGTATATCATGGTAAGCAGTCTGCAGTTTGGATGTGATCGGATTGGTGTTTTGGGAGTCATCAGATTGATGACTCCCACAAGTAATACGGAGAATAGAGCTGAAGGGGCAAGAGTCGGTAGCTATACTAAACAATAAAGAAAGAAGTTTTTATATAACTGCGTGACATCATCCAGATTAAACCAAGGCTACTGTAGAGGGGGCCAGGTCAAGCAATATCAGAGAGAGCTAGAACTGACAGAGCTACATTATCAACCATGAGAAGAAGGTGGGGAAAGAGAAGGGGTTGTACAAATAGTGAAGCCCCTGTCTCTGAAGTCCTTCTGTCTCAGTCGGTCACTCCCTGTTTGGTTGGGCAAGCTTCTGTAATGATGCTGTGCTTCCCTTTCCCCATCTGTAAAATGGGTATAATAGTGGTATCCTTCTTAGGGTTGTGGTGAACATGACATGCAAGTGTGCAGATGAGAAACCTAGCAAACTGCTTAGTGCAGACTGAGCACTAAGTATATGTTAACTGCTAGAGTTATATGTTATATTTTATATAGTAATATAACATACATAGTATATGTTAACTCCTATAGTTGATACATCCATGGAGAGAAGTACAGCAGAAGGTTCAGACCACAGAGTGGGAAGACTTTAAACTCTATTCTGGAATGTGGGGTTTGAGGTACTAGATATCCAAGCGACTCATCCGGTAAAGAGGATTTATAGGAGAGAAGTTAGGCTTACATAGGAGTCACAGGTATCTGGGTGGAATTTGCAGCTCTGGGAAAAATTAGTTCTGCATCGAAGAGCGAGGAGGGGAGGAAGATAGCAGGAGCACCAACACTGAAGGGAAAGGGAGACTTCAAAGAAATGAAGAATGAGAAATCAGAGATATGGGTGGAGGACTAGTGGGGAACAATGGGAAATGATTTCAGAGTGCCTTGGAGTTTTTAAACATGATGAGGTTGTTAGACATGTCCATTGGCTCAGCACCTAAGGGACTGATGCCAAACTTGGTGGTCCATGGAGCACAGGAGCCAGAGGGCAGAGGTGCTGCAAACATGAGAGAACCAAATGGAGCCCCTGGTTGAGGACTGTTATTTCTAGAAGTCTGTCTGGGAAATAGAGAACCGGGAGAGATTTGAGGATGTTTACACATGAAGGTTAAGACTTCAGAACAAGGGAGAGAGAAAACAGGAGAAAGACTGCACATGAGTGGTAGGGTCCCTGAGGATCTGTTCTCTTCTGATTTTTCTATTTTGCCTTCTTAGATAAGTGAGATTTGTAAATACAAAAAAGATGAATTATTGTTCTTGGAACTTTCTTACATAAGAGCTGTTTTAAAGCCCTCATGGGAGAGTGTGTTTTTCCTGTTATATATCCTTTCTCTGTATGTTTTCTTAAAATAAATAACAATATATGCAAAGGAACACTGAGAGGGGAATCAATCCTAAATGACGTCACATGTCTAGGGATTATCTCTGTGCCTAAACTTTTCTCTTTCAACTTCTCCAAAAAGGTAACTGACTGATCTGTCTATAATGGTAGCAGGTGTGTGTGTGTGTGTGTGTGTGTGTGTGTGTGTGTATTTAAAAGAGACTTCGGAGTTGAAATAGAACTCTTAATATAATTAAAGAGATATTTTTAAACCGTTCAATGAAAACAATGACAAACAGAATAAAATGTATTTGATCTCAGGGTGTGACAAATGCATTTCCGGTAACAAGCAGTACATGCATGCAGCCTCTGGAGGGTGGCTCCTGTGCTGAGCTCTGTGCTCCCGCAGCTGTTTTAGAGTCGCCATAAACAGGAATAGGTAAACTCTTCTGCACAAGCATTGGATTGACCCAGGAAATGAACTACTCTTAAAGTTGAAGAACTGGATGTTTGCTATTCTGACTAGGCTTTCAATGCATATGCTGCTTGACTTGTAAGGGAAAGGTTATTTACACGTATCATTTTGAGAGAGCTGATGAAAGTTCCATAAGAAATGGCCTTCATGATTGCCACGCACATGTCCTTCTAGGCAAAAATACCGTGATTTGTGTTCCTCGTGTGAGGCCTGATTGTTTGCCAGGCACTGTGCTACATACTTGAAAAGCAATTAAAAATTGTACTAATTACAATCCTAGGTCATAAACACCGGTAGTACCTAATGTAGCAGAAGATGAATTTGAGACTCAAAAGACTTTCCTACAGTTTGAGATTTGGTGTGTGAGATTTAAAGCTATTAGCAGGGAGGCCAGTCTTCCCAGCAGTAGTATTTTTGGGGCTATACAACTAAGATATGAAGACATTATCCTTATTTAGGGGCACCAGCCATTTATCAAAAGAGAGTCTTTATGTCTAAGAAGTTTTCCTTTTCTTTTTAATGTTTATTTATTTTTGAGAGAGAGAGAGAGAGAGAGAGAGAGAGAGAGAGAGAGCCACGTAAGTGGGGAAAGGGTGGAGAGAAGGGGGACAGAGGATCCAAAGTGGGCTCTGTGCTAATGGCAGAGAGCCCGAGGCGGGGCTTAAACTCATGAACTCAGATCATGACCTGAGCTGAAGTCTGATGCTTATCTGAGTCACCCTGGAGCCCTAAGAAATTTTCAGCTTACCTGAAAAACTCTGCAAAGTCCTATTCTTCTGATTGGTATATTCAGTCCTGTGTTCATATATGTTATATGACTAAAATCTATTGCTACTTTTCAGGGTCCCTTATTTTATGGAATTGGTGTACTCCTCAAAAATTATGAGTTTCTTTCTTTCTTTCTTTCTTTCTTTCTTTCTTTCTTTCTTTCTCTTCCTTACCTCTCTTTATCCCTCTTTCTCTTTTCTTTTATCTGTTCCTTCCTTCCTTCCCTTTCTCCCTATTTCTTTCTTTTTCTTTTCTTTTCTTTTATCTTTCCTTTTCCTTCCTTCCTTCCTTCATCCCTCCCTCCCTCTCTCCCTCTTTTCTTTTCCTTTATTTCTTCCCTCATTCTTTTCTTCCCTCATTCTTTTCTTTTCTTTTCTTTTCTTTTCTTTTCTTTTCTTTCTTTCTTTCTTTCTTTCTTTCTTTCTTCTTCTTCTTCTTCTTCTTCTTCTTCTTCTTCTTCTTCTTCTTTTCTCTCTCTCTCTTTCTCTTCTAAATGTCTACAGCTCAGTTTGAAAGGGGTCCTGCTGTGGACACTGGGTAAAGAATAGTTATATATTATTAAACAATATACATGATTATCTTCCAAATAAGGACACTTTCTAACTAGCTGCACACATGGGGATCTGAATGCTTCACATCATGTAGCTAAGATATGGACTTGTTGTAAATTGAGTAGCATGGCACATGGTGGCCACTAGAGATGGAGCCACTCTCCACCAAGAGGACTGAACCAGATTGGGCCTGGGATTATGTATAGCCTAGTGGCACACAATATCATGCCCTCTAAGGGTCATCTAGCATAGATGTGTATGATTCTTTCTATGTTTCCATAGTCACAAATCTGTTATAGAATATTTTTGTAAGTTTCCTGTAGTCTCCTAAGAAAGTATTACCTTGTGCTCCTTTATTTCTTGCTTGTTATTGTTATGTTATTTTAAACGTATAGTGATGTGAGACGAATAGTACAAAGTACAACCCTTACCCAGACACAACATTTGCTTACATTTCACCCCATTGCTCTATCATTTTCTTTACTCTTGCTAAATATTTATTTGTGTTTTTTTTCTGAAACACTTGAGAGTAAGTCTTAGACATCATTCCCCTTTGTCTTGATGACTTCAGTGTGTATTTACTAGGAACAAAAGATATTCTCTTACATAATCTGCATAACTGCAAGCATAAAAAAAACAAACTTAACATTGATATATTACTATTATGTAATCCATGGTTCATAGTCAAATTTTATCAATTTTTCAGGGTGTTTTTTATAGTTATTTTTTTTTTCTAGTCCAAGTTTTAACCCAAGTGTGTGCTTTGATGTAGTTATCATGTCTCTTTATTCTGGAACTATTCCTGTCTTTCTTTGGTCATTCATGATCTTGACATTTTAAAAATGTACAGGCTTGTTATTTGACAGAATGCCCCTCCATTTGGGTGTGTTTGATATTAACTCATGATTAGACATTAGATCATGTATCTTTCGTGAGAATACAAAGGAATGATGATGTATCCTCCTTGGTGCTTCATAGCAGGTAGCACAAAGATTAGCTTACTCCCATTACTAGTGATCTTAACTTTCACCAGTCAGTTTAAGTGCTTCTACCAAGATTCTCCTCTGTAAAGTAACCGTTTTTTTCTTTGTAATTAATAAATAGCTTAAGGTGGCATTCATTGATGATTTTTATCTGAATCATTTACTACCATGATGTTGCAAAATGGTAATTTTTCTAACTCCTTCTATATCAAAGAACTTTTTCTCTCCCATTATGTATTTATTTATGTATTTATTTTCATAATTTGGATTTGTGGATTTTTATTGTAGTCAAAGGGTACAATATTTTATTATCATTATGTGAGGTAATGGATGTATTAAGGAACTCCATGGGGGAAACCCCTTCACAATGTACATGTGTGTGAAATCACCACATACACTTTAGATATCTTACAATTTTATTTGTCAATGATACATCAGTAAAGCTGGAAAAGTACATTCTCAGACCATGGAATTTGACTTTACTTAATATATACAATAATTAATGATTTTGAAGAGTGCTAGTTTTGTTTTAATTAGCCTGCAACTTCCTTAATAATCTACTATTTCTTTTTTTTAAAAAAAATATGGTATGAAGCTCACCACCATCAGTGGCATGATTTTATCTTTTAGATTTTAGGTGCTTGTACAGTCACATTAATCAAACCTCCTGTAAGTTTTTCCTGTTTGCTTGTACACCCTCATCACCTCAAAGAACAAAGGTCAGGAATGGATTGAAATATATTAATAATAAATAATTGCTCCTAATTATTTAATTATTATTGATTCATTTCTTCTGTGTGGTTTAATTCAGTAAGTGTTATTCATTCTGGCTTTTAATAGGTCTGTTTTGTTTGGGATACCTTCTGGTCACTTTCTCTTTGAAAACCCTACATAGTAGTGTTTCCATAATTGGACTTTATTTGCCTAGGTATAAATCTATAGTCTTGGACCCCAAAGTAAAACTGTGGGAATAAACTTCAGTGTGAACCTATTGATTACCATTGCTTTTCATATTGTCATTGAACAAGGGAGGCATGGATATATTTCATTGATACTGTACCCACAAAACTCTGTATGGTAGTTCAAAGGCTAAAGAACAAGGAATCTATGAATTGTGAAACTTCCTAGGGGAAAATTTCTTGGAGGAAAATTAGTTTGGAAAGATTTCAAATATAGGTCAGAAGTAAGGAAAACATACATATTGTGCCTTTTTGACAGGCCTCTTTTTGGACTTAGGAAAACAGGTGGGGTTATTAGGAGTGAAGGAAGGAATCTACTGGGGCAAAGGCATTGAAATAAGATTGACTATCCATTCGGCAGGTTATTTAGGGCTTGTGCTAGTTTTGTGCCCAGCCCAAATAAGGCATTCTGTTGCTTGGGGAAGTATTTTCCCTAAGATACTCTAAGTCCTTATTATGTTCTGTGGTATTTTTAGAAAACAGCCTTCGTTCTCCATTAGAGGGAGGTTTACTTGAGTTTGCAAGTTGTTATTTTACAAGGTGAAAACCACACTGATGTAAAACTTCACCATAAATATGGTCTTAAGTGGCACCTACTCTTAATCATATTTAGATACTTTCATGGAGAAAGAGTTTCTGTTTGTTTGCATTTAATTTTAGGGAAATGCTATGTGTTTCACAATGGCCTCAACTCAACCTCTCTGAAATGTTGTTGGTGCTGGAAACACAGTGCTCTATAGTAGGTTTACATTTATTTGCTGGAATAGATGATAAAAAAGTTAAATATCTCTATGCTGCCTGCAGTAGTATATAGAAAATGAGTTCAGATGACCTCTATCTATCTCCAGATGGTATGGCTTCCATTCTTCCCACACTGATTCAAACAACCTAAAAAATAAGTCCAGTTGCAGAAACTGAACGCTGCCACTCTATTGTGTGGGTGCACAATGGCTTTCCAGTTCAGCCTTGCAAAGCTGGCTGCGGCTCAGTGATTGCACATCAGCTCTGCAGCAGAGAGCTTCAACATGAGGGTGATGAATCCACCCAAATTCAACAGAGTATTGCTCACACTCATTTTAATGAGAGGGCCTTTGCCTGTATGCTATTGCTGTTATCCTTTTTTCTTACAAGAATGTATTTACCATCATTTAGTTAAGTGGGGGACTGTTTTTATATTTTAGACTGTGAGTTGATTATTTCCTCATTTTTATGACCAACTGATGACTAGTTGCAAGTTAGAAGCAAATGTTGATTGATGATAATATTTATTAAATGCTTGCCAGTACTAAATGTAGCATAAAACATATGAAAGCCATGTTTCCTGTCATCTAACGGCTCATTATCTAAGATAATAAGATAGTCATATATTCACCCTTCTGCCTTACTTACCCATTAGTTCCAAAGGAGAGTAGCAATTAGTCTGTGAGTGAAACAATACCTTCTCTAGACATTCTTAATTAAGTCAGCTGTTGGTTCAGTAGAAGATATTTGAGAATGTTTTGGGGAGGGGTAATTGATTACAAGTGCGCCCAAGGGAACTTTTTGGATGATGGAAATGTCCCATGTTGATTGTGCTTGTGGCTACATGAGTGAATACATTTGTCAAAACACATCAAACTACATATTGAAAGTGGATGAATTTTAATGTATTTAAATCATACCTTGCTTCTAGTTTATAAAGCGATTTTAGACGTTAATGTAAAGCCAGACTAACTGATAGAATGTTCTTCAAAGTATATGAGCTATCAATTCACAGAAAAGGAAATACAAATTGGAAAATATATGTTGAGGCTATAATCCCCTCAAAATAAAGGAAAAACAAATGAAAATAACATGAAATATTCTTTTTCACCTTTAAGTTTGGGGGAAATTATTGATAACAAACACACAGTGCAGAAAAATAGACACTCTCATACTTAACTGGTTGAAGTATAGATTGGTACCATTCCTATGGAGGGTAGTTTGGCATTAACTCACAAAATTGTGAGTGCATATAACTTTTGAACCAATCATTTCATTTTGGGGGAACTTGTCCAACAGGTATAATTGCATTCATGAAAAATAACATATGTATAACACATTACTTGTAGAATTGTTAATAATTTCAGATGATGGTTCAAATGTTCCAAAATAGGGGACTGGCTAAGTGAGTTATGTATGGCTTATCCATGCAATGAAATATGTGTAGCCATAAAAATGAGACAGTCTTTATGTTCTGGTACAGATAACTCTTGATAATGAAGTGAAATGACAAGTTACACTTTCCAGGAAGATAGAGTGGATGCAATCTTCCCTATTCCTTTCCCTAAGCACAAATAAAAATTCTGGACATTATATGTGTAAACAAAGAAACAAAAACATAAGAAAGCTCTGAAAGATGGAGAGAAGGCACAAGAGATAGGAATCTCAGAACCCAAGAAAACCACGGTGGTGAGTGCCCTGGGTTTTCTTTTTGCCTCACATATATCAGACTTGCTGCTGAAAAAGTGGCAACTTGGAAATGATAATGGGAGAAGACAAAAATGCCTCAAAAAAAGCTTACTCTCTCTAGCCAAAAGATTAGGAAATGGGAAGGCTAGCAGAACAGAAAACTTTTAGAGAATAACTACTCCAGTCAAACCCCACAGAAAAAAAAACTATGGCCCCACCCCCAGACATACAAGCAAAGGCTGAGTAGGGAGACAAGATTTCCATCCCACTTTCTTCACACCCCTTTTGTCAGGGTGGTGTCAGAGAATGTGTAGCAAGCAGGGAGCCTGAACTTTCATCTATGCTGGGGATAAATTTGACTTAATAAAAAATTAAATTTGTTTTTGAATGACACCATTGGAGGATGAAAAGACAAGCCTAGATTGGGAGAAAATATTTGCAAACCACATATCCAACAAAGGACTAATAAGTAAAATATATGAAGAACTCTTAAAACTCAACAGTAAAAAAAATTTCAAATACAAAACAGGAAAAACGTGAATCATTTTACTGACGAGGATATACATATGGCAAATAAACACATAAAAATATGTTCAACATCATTAGCCACCAGGGCAATGCAAATTAAAGCCATAATGAGATGTTACTACCCACCTTCCAAAATGACCAAAATAAAAACTAGTGACAATACCAAATGCTGGTGAGGATTTGGAGAAACTGGATCACTCATGTTTTGCTGGAGGGAATGTTAAATGGTACAGCCATTCTGGAAAACAGTTTGATAGTCTCTCATAAAACTAAACATGCAATTACTTTGTCATCCCTAAGTTTTACTCCTGGGAATTTATTCTAAAGAAATTAAAATTCAGGGCACCTGGGTTACTCAGCTGGTTGAACATCTGACTTCGGCTCAGGTCATAATCTCACAGTTCCTGAGTTTGAACCCTGCATCAGGCTCTGTGCTGACAGCTCAGAGCATGGAGCCTGCTTCAGATTCTGTGTCTCCCTCTCTCTCTGGCCCTCCCCTACTTGTGCTGTGTCTCTTTCTCAAAAATAAAAAATAAAACATTAAAAAATTTTAAAGAAATGCAAACTTATGTTCACACAGAAACCTGTACATGAATGCTTATATTGGTTTTATTTATAACAGACAAAAGTTAGAAATATCCCAATGAGTGAAAACTTAAAGAAACTGTGGTTTACCTTTACCATGGAATACTACTCTGTGAGAAAAAGGAATGAACTATTGATATATGCAACAACCTGAAAGAATCTTTACAGAATTGTGTTGCATGAAGAAATTAAATTCCTAGAGGTTACATACTACATAATTTCATTTATATAATGTTCTTTTTTAAAATTTTATTTATTTTTGAGAGACACAGAGACAGTGTGAGCAGGGGAGGGGCAAAGAGAGGGAGAGAGAGAATCCCAAGTAGGCTCCATGCTGTCAGTGCAGAGCCCAAAGCAGGGCTCGAATCCACGAAATGGTGAGATCATGACCTGAGCTGAAACCAAGAGTTGGATGCGCCTAACCCACTGAGCCACCCTGGTGCCCCTCATTTATATAATGTTCTTGAAATGAAAAAATTATAGAAATGAAGAATTGATTAGTGGTAGGAAGTGGGTGTGGCTATCCAAAGGACGGGGGAAGGATCTTTGTGATGACGGAACTGTTCTGTGTCTAGACTGCATCAATCTCAGTATCTGGATTGTGATATTGTACTATAGTTTTGAAGGATGTTACCATTTGGGGAAAATGGGTAAAGGATGCAGGGTTTGCTCTGCATTATTTCTTACAACTGCATGTGAATTATCTCAAATTAAAAAGTGTAATTTAAAAAAGTCAATATGCAGAATAATCTGTCTGATATGCTACGTTATATGTAAAAATTGGGAGCAACAATCTGTACTCATTTTGTTTTAAGTGAATAATGGAATGCTAGAAAGACCCACTAAGAAACTTAAAAATCTTGTCACCAATGGAGGAAGGGAGGGAGGGGAAATGGGGACAAGAATAGAAAGGAGACTTCATTTATACTCTTTTAATTTTCCAATTTGTGTATGTTTCTGTTTTAGGTGATAATCTCAGGTAGGCTATCTATCTATCTATCTATCTATCATCTATCATCTATCTATATAGATATTCTTTTCACACAGACCTGCACAGGTCTCCATGCAGCTAGTTATGTAACAATTTGTTTAATGCTTGCTAACTGGTTTATAAATGTGAGAAGATTTGCCAAGAGGACAAATCTAGTTGAACAAAATTCAGAACACGGAGAATGGATTAAATAAAGCTGGAATTTGAGTGGTAACATAGAATGTAGTAAGAAATATGAGAAATAAACATACTTGTGAACTCTTATCTAATTTAAATTAATTTTTTCCATCCTCTTTTTCTTCATTTGATATTAACATCCTAGAAACTCTCTTTTGTTGGCTCTGCCTGTTGGGTCACAAAACTTCCCAACTCTTGATCAGTGTCGATTTCATCTGCCTACTTCATTGATTCAACTTTATCTCTTGTTATGTGTGGTGTGTGTGTGTGTGTGTGTGTGTGTGTGTGTGTGTGTGTTAGGTGAAAGGGGAGTAAGGGATAAGGAGAAATGGCATATCCTACAGTTTAGTTTTTGGGTTTCTAGTCATTTCTCAATTCACTTTCCATCCCAAAAGCCCACATATATTAAACACTTACATGCTGGTCACCATGTAAGTACTTTAAACATTAGTTAACCTAATTCTTGTAACAGTGCTATGAAGAAAGTTGTTTTTTATTGTCATACCCATTTTATGGATGAGGAAAATAAAGCTAAGTGGGGTAAACAACTTTCCCAATGTCATCTAGCTATATGGGATGGAACAAGGATTTAAATTCAAATGTTTCTGACACCAAAGTGTATGCTCTTTGCTGTTCTGCTTATCCAACAGAGGGGTTATTGCATGAACTTTTGGAAAATAGAGGTGATGCCTTGACAAATGACATGTAACACATCTCCTGAAGACTTCATCTGGAGAAAGGTGAGAAATGGGTAATACACTGACCAGATTAGAGTAGTCTGTATGTGAAGTGCCTGGGTTATCATAAATGCTTGGGTCATCATGAAGGAAATGCATTCTTGATAGAAATAATGAAAACCATTATGTAAAAAAAATTGAATGTGAGAAAAAAGAACAAAGGGTTTGAGGTTCTGCATTGGGGTGAAAGACATGGTTGCGACTCTTACTAGGGGTAATTTGTAGTAGAGGTATCTTGGTTAATGAGAGAGAGAGAGAGAGAGAGAGAGAGAGAGAGAGAGAGAGAGAAGGGAAAAAGAGAGATACTTCTATTGCCTGGTTCTGCTAGGTGTGTTAGGATCTTGTCCAGATAGAGAATGAGGAGGATACGAGGAGTGGCTACATGACAGAAAGGGAGAGGCTGGTGATGTAAAGTATATGTGGAAGGTGATTAAGATGATTAGAATGGCTGAACTTGTTTAAATAGCATACTTGGAAAGAAAAGAACAGTGCCAGAATGAAGATTAAGAAAAGCAGACTCCTAGAGAAACAGAGGAGGAAAGAGAGAGTTGACTATGAATCCGTTCAATGACAGCTTGAGAAAATTGAAATAGGTCTTTGAAAGGAACTATCAGATGTGTTTTTGTATAACTGTTTAAGATAGGATGGTTCACTGTGCTGAATTATATCCATGCATAATCTTCAGTTAGTTTTAGGCTGATAGAAACATCACTTTCATGTAGCCTGCTGTATGTCACTTCTCATGTTTGGGTTTCTGCCACTGAAAGTGCACTCAGGGACCAGAGCCATAACACCGTGCCAAGTCCCATTCCAACTCTAAAATTGGCCATCATGGCCTTTTGGGAACCTCAAAGATAGTCTTCAGTTATAAATTGTCTCCTTTCCTTTCCACACCTCTTCACTTTATGAAGCCAGAATTAATGCCTGGCTTTCCCAGATAAATATTGGGTGGCTGCCAGACCTGACTGGGACAATGGTTTAGAAAAAGCCTCCCGTTGACCTTGGGGAATTTACACAAAACAAGGGAGAAATACCCCTTGCTGTGCTCCACACCTCCGGGACTTAATGGACCAAGTAACTAACTGCACACAAGGGAGCTCTGCCTGGGGAGACAGCCTCCATGTTAATCCTATGCCTTCAAGAGAGAAATTCTGAGCCCAAAAGGCTGTTGTCAAGGTCATCTCCTTGTTGAGAGTCCTTCCTCCAAAGTCAGCATCCCTCATTGCACTGTCTGATTGCAATGAAAGTCTCTTCATGACTTAAAAATTATCACCCAATCTACAGTTTGGGGGATGTATAGTAGACTTCTGTGATATGTTAAATCACTGTGTTCCAGTATCTAGCACAATGTATGCCACTGATATTTAACCCAGAAGAAACATGACACCCAGATTGCTAACAGACACATGAAAAGATGCTCAGCATCACTCATCATCAGGGAAATACAAATCAAAACCACAATGAGATACCACCTCACACCTGTTAGAATAGCTAAAATTAACTCAGAAAACACAGATTTTGGTGAAGATGTGGAGACAGGGGAACACTTTGCACGGCTGGTGCGAATACAAACTTATGCTACCACTCTGGAAAACAGTGTGGAGGTTCCTCAGTTTATCCAAAGGATACAAAAATGCTAATTTGAAGGGTCACATACACCCCATTGTTTATAGCAGCACTATCAACAATAGCCAAATTATAGAAGGAGCCCAAATGTCTACTGACTGACAAATGGATAAAGAAGATGTGGTAATGGAATATTACTCAGCCATAAAAAGAATGAAATCTTGCCATTTGCAACAATGTGGATGGAACTAAAGTGTATTATGCTAAACGAAATAAGTCAGCTAGAGGAAAATAAATATACGACCTCGCTCATGTGGAATTTAAGAAACAGAACAGATGAACATAGGGAAGGGAAGGAAAAATAAGATAAAAAGAGAGAGGGAGGCAAAATATAAGAGACTTTTAAATATAGATAACAAACTGAGGGTTGCTAAAAGGGTGTTGGGTGGGGGGATGGGCTAAATGGATAATGGACATTAAGGAGGGCACTCATTGGGATGAGCACTGGGTGTTACATGTAAGTGATGAATCATTAAATTCTACTCCTGAAATCATTATAATACTATCTGTTAACTAACTTGGATTTAAATAAAATTAAAAAATTAAAATTTTTTTCTATAGCGAAATGGTTACTACGGAGATTACGACTACTTAGCAAGAATCAGACATAGTCTAAAGTTTAAACAAAGTGGTAGGAGAGAATAAGGTAAACTTTGGTGCAGTACTGAGGAAGTTTATATTCTTCCTGGTTAAAACTCATCAGATAAAACACTTTCTGAAATTAAAAATCAGATACTCAATGCTAACCTACATTCCTCAGGGCCAGGGCCTCCAATAATGAATGGGATCTAGATAAATGGGTTCTAAAAATGTAATTATTATTTTTTGTTTAAATTTTTTAAAATGTTTATTTATTTTTGAAGGAGAGGCAGGGCATGAGTGGGGAAGGGGCAGAGAGAGAGGGAGACACAGAATCTGAAGCAGGCTCCAGGCTCTGAGCTGTCAGCACAAGCCTGACATAGGGCTCGAACCCACAAACCACGAGATCATGACCTGAGCCAAAGTTGGATGTTTAACTGACTGAGCCACCCAGGCGCCCCTAAAAATGTAATTATTAATTTAAGTATCATGTAATGATTATGGTCTCTTAAGAAGAGCCCTTTTCTTTTGGAATGTGATCCTAAAATTCTTACAGATGAAATAATATCATGTCTGGGGTTGGCTTCAAAATAACCCATGTGTGAGGGCAAGGGAATAGAGATACAGATAAGGAATTGACAGGGTGTTAATAATTGTTGAATTTAGGTGATGGGTACATGAGTATTTATTACATCACTCATTCTACTTTTTCATATTTTTTCCATTATAAAAAGTAAAAAAAAATAATATCACATGATGGTCACACTTAGGACCATTTAGTTCTTGTGAACATCATTATTCTCCTCAAAGATCATCCAAAAGTTCATAGCAACTGTACATCATATTTACTACTTACCTCTGTCTCCTAGGTCTTCATTTAGCAAGCAATGTTGACAAAACGTATTTTCTTTTCAAGGCTCCAGGGAATTCACCTTGTTAAGTCAAGTGGGGAAGAATCTATACCACATTCACTTGTGCTTCTAAGGAAGTTCTCCCTGGTGGGTTAAGAGACTTACATGTTCAATGCTCCAAAAAAGTGAGATTCTAAAAAAGGAGCACAGAATGTGGACAGAATTTAGTTTTATTAATCTCTTATGAGTCCTGGAGTGAAACCCCTGTCAATAAATGTTTATATGATTAATTTAACTAGAATTTTCTAGAAAATTTCAATAAGTGCATTTCAAATGCTCATCTTTTGCAAAATGCCAGAGATTACTGAGTTCAGTTACAATTTAATCCAGAAAAACAACACTTTCAAATATACTGATTTTTTTTACAGTTGGCCTTTGCCATGCACAGTTCCCAGGTATATTATGGCAGTTATGGCTTAAATAACAATGTAGGAACCATAATTGTTAGTGCAGGTACAATAGGTAGAAAAATAGAGATGGATATAGTTTATTCATTAATCAACTATTTATGAGGGAATTATGACATGACATTATATGATCAGACTCTAGAACCAGGCTGCCTAGTCATATCTCATGTGGTGTTGGGCACATTGTGAAACTTTTCTGTCTCACTCTTCCCCAGCTTTGTCATAGTTGTGTGAATCGACCAAGTTAATAATCGTGAAGGATCTAGACCAGAAGTAGCTCTCGCACTCATGGAGTGTGTTGTTAGGCATCAATTCTAGAATTTAATGCTGGAAAAAAGACTGGAATGTCTACTTGTATCCTCTTATTGTATATGAGGAGGCTGTAAAAAATACCAATGCCCAGGCTCCATCATCAGAGATTTGGGGTCTGGGATAGGGCCCCTAGGGTGAGTCTACCATGTAACAGGGATGAGAACTTGGGCTTGAAAGTTACAGAAAACCATCCTACTGGAGGCTTTTCTGCTCAACTTTAATATCTAACATCTGGATGGAACATTTTATGTGGGATACCAGCCCTTCTTCCACAAGTCTCTGCATCTGTTCGTACTATGTTAAAGCAGAGCAACACAAACATATAATTAGCATGCTCATGCCTAATATTTATTCCTGTGAAAACCTCTGATTTTTCCCAGCTTAAAAATAGTTGTTTGCTTTAAAATGCCATATGTGAAAAGGCCAGCATTGCTAGGGGTAGAGGTAAAAGCATTTGGCATAAATCTGAAGCTAAGAAAGGAGTTGGGACTCAGCCAGTAAAGTTGCTTTAGACAGTGACAGTTTTCTGCCATCTAGTGGATAGTTCAAAGAATAAAGTATGTCTTTATTTTAAGATCACAAAGCTGTGAATTCCAAGCCTCCTGATGCTGGAAAGGAATATTTTCGTGTCAACAAAAACAGTTCTCCACAAATTGTACCTCAAATCTATTCTTGCATTTTTATTGATTTGTTGACTTCTTTTTTTTAATGTAAAAAATGCATGATGTCTTGTTACTTCTTTTACTGTTGCTAAACATAATTGTGGATCATAAGGTATGATCCCATTTTATCATACCTTACAAGAGTAAGGGTGAATACAGTATGGTTAGATATTTTGAGAGATGCACCACATCCACATAACTATTATTGCAGTATATTGTCACAATTATTCTATGATATTATTAATATCATTGTTAACCTCTTAGTTCGACTAATTTATAAATTAAACTTTATCACAGGTATTTATGTAAAGAAGAAAAACATAGTATATACAGGGTTTGGTATTATCTGCGGCCTCCACTGGGGATCTTGGATGTGTCCTCTGCAGATAAGGGGGGATGGTGGCTACTGTATGCTGAATTTCTAAGTGTTTGAATAGTTACAGGCCTGTGGCATAGATAAATGTGGCTCCATATTTGGCTCTTTTAAAAAATACCTATATTTGACTCTTAAAATTTCATTTCTCCTTTCTCCAATATTGGAAGAGGCAGTCATATCCAAGGTTAAAAGCATGTGCTCTAAAGTCAAACCTCCTGATTTAAAATTGAGGATCTCCCTTGGCCTAACTATGGGAATTTGGAGAACTTAATCTATTTGTTCCCCAGCTTTCCTATCTGATAATGATAGTACCTGACTCATAGGGCTGCTAGAGGGATTAAATCCATGCAAAGCGCTTAGTGTTCAATGTCATTACTGTTTTTACCATTGTTATTTGTTTACATGTGTACCCATATTTACTAATATGAGGAAGAAGTTCAGAACTGGCTTGTACTGAGACTCAATTCAATTTAAATAATCAACAAACATTTGTTTAGGCTTATATTATATTCAACATTATGGGGGATGCAAAGCTGAATAAGACATTTCCCTGTTCGTGAGTCAATGTTTTCATAAGCTAATGGAGGAGACTTAACTATAATTCAAAGCAAATGCAGTGAGTGTGAGACCAGAGTTATCATAACCAAAGTATGGGGGAGAGGGAGGATGTTTCCAGCTGGAGAACTTGACTTATGAGCTATAACTTAAGTAATGGGTAAATTGTAATGGAAATTAAATTGTGTAAATAGGAATGGTAGGGAAGACTCCCTAGGTAGGAGACTATTTTAAGCAAAGGAACCAAGTTGGAAAAAATCTAGGATTTATTTATTTTGGGAGCAATGAGTAATATGATCTGGCTAAACCGCAAGATTTCTTCATTCTTATTTGAGCTCCTACTCTGCCAGGCTCTGTTCTAGATGGTACATATATGTTTGTGAATAGAATAGAAAAAGACTCCATCCTCAAGCATGTGTGTTCTAGTGTGGAAGATATACTGGGACAGAAACCTGAGAAGAGGTAGGGGGGCTAGATTTTGGAGGGGATCTAATGGAGAGCCAACAAAGGCTACTAAGCAAGATGAAACCATGATCAAGCATTACTTAAGAAATATTTATCTGTTGGAGGCAATGTGTAAGATAGACAAAAGAATGAGGCCATCAAGGCACGGAAACATATTTCTTTTTTTTTAAATGTTTATTTATTTTTGAGGGAGAGTGCACGTGAGTGGGGGTAGGGCAGAAAGAGAGGGTGACAGAGGTTCCCAAGCAGGATCTGAGATGACAGCAGAGAACCCTATGTGGGTCAAAAACTCACGAGCTGTGAAATCATTACCTGAGCCAAAGTCAGATGCTTAATCTCCTGAGCCACCCAGGTGCCCCAGAAAGATAACTCAATAGGAGGCAATTTGAAGAGTCCAGGTGAGATTTAAAGAAGCTGTGCACCACGGAAGTGAAAAGGACAAACTACAAAGATATCCGGCAGGTGGAAGATTGGTACCAGCAGGAAGTGGGCATGTGCTCAATGACGTGAAATGACGATTCTAGGTTTGTTGCAGAGAGGAGGCAGCCTAAACCATGTATCCAGTGTACCATTTGCAGATCTGGCAGTGTAGACTCTGGAGGCAGACCTGCCTATGTTGCAATCAGTCAAGGAAATTATTTTATCTATTTAAACCTCAGTGTCCTCATCTGTACAGTAGGAATAATTAAAAGTATCATTTTATCAGATCGTTGTGGAAAACAACGACAACTACTTCCACATTACTGGGGATATGGTGAACACTTGACCCTGGAGTCTGGAACTGGGGGAGTAAAGAAGTAACACAGAGCCACCTACACCTGCTTGCATTGGCATCAGATGTATTTGAAGGGGTATTTGCTCTCACCTTGATATTACAGTTATTCACAAAGAAGATAATTAGCTGAAAATTTTTCACAATTACTCCACATTAGAAAATGAACCACAAATCAAAGGATCTTATTTTGCCTTTGGGAATCAAAATAGTTGTGAGTTTTGATATTATTCTGCTCATTTCAGTAGCTGTAAACATGAGGGACAAATAGATATTTCATGAAAAATCTGAGTGAGAATGAGACTAAAGTTTCAATCCCCAGAATGTTTTCTTCTCCCCAACCTCAGGGCCTGTCTCTGAACACTTGTTGGCTGCAGACCTCTATTATCCCATCCTTCGAAGCTACACACAAAGCTTAATATAGAAGCATGAGGCAGCAGAAGTGTGGGTGCTGGTTAAAGATCAGGCAATACAGGGGTGCCTGGGTGGCTCAGTCAGTTGGGTGCCAACTTCAGCTCAGGTCATGATCTCGCAGTTGGTGAGTTCAAGCCCTGCGTTGGGCTCTGTGCTGACAGCTCAGAGCCTGGAGCCTGCTAGGATTCTGTATCTCCCTCTCTCACTGCCCCTCTGCTGCTTTCTCTCTCCCTCTCTCTCTCTGCCCCTCCCCCACTCATGCTCTGTCTCTCAAAAATAAATAAACATTAAAAAGAAGGTTAAAAAAAAAGACCAGGCAATGCAGATCCCAAAAGTGCCTAGGTGCTTATTTTCTGGGTTTCCACCCAAAATAATTCTGTGAATAGTTGGAATCTAAGTCTGGAGGGAATTAATGCACATTAAGAGAAAGAGGACACTGAAACAGGGGAAGTGAATCTGTCAAGAAAAGGGGAAGCTTAATAAGGAGAAACAAGAGGAATGCTGTACCCTGATAGGACTGAGGCAGCCCATGCATGCTGTTCTGGCATGATAAGAGAATTTCAAATGCCCAAAGCTACACATAGTCAGCAATCAGTTAAAGTAAAATCCTCTGTACTTTTGAGAGACACAGAGAATGCATTTTGCAGTTTAAGCGAAGCAAGTGCAATTACATTTCTGTCTGTAAGTACATGATACAAAACTTGGGGGACAGATTGACTCCAAAGTTGGCAGGCATGGGATGGTCTGGCTTAACCTAAAGTTGTGCAGTGTATACAGAATCTACTTCAGATGCCATAAAGGAAAACTTCAGATGCAGTTCTTCTTCAGAGCACCTGAAAAATAAGTGTCTCAAGACACCCAAATGAATGCCAATTGAGAGAGGCACACTGTCTCATGATATAAGGTTAGGTGGAATTTGCAGGAAGGATAATAGAGTTGCAGTGAACTATCTGCACAACACTGAGTTCCATCTATCCCAGAAGACAGCGAAAAATTTGAGTGGAACTCAGAATTTAAGGCCAAGGACATAGACTTGGGACTCAGCTTCACAGAAAAGGCAGTTGAAATCATGAGGAGTTCATCATGAGGAGTTCAGAGGAGTTCATCAGCATAGAAAATGAGCTCAAGGAGCTTGAGGAGAGAATATGTAGAAATATCTGTTTTTAAGGAAGAGATGAATGGTGTGCAAAGTTTTAGGAGACATAGGAAAACTGGTGCCATAAATGCCATTGGAATAAAAGTGTTTTTTGCTAATATTAACATTTTATTTTTCTTCTTTGCAGACTTTTCCTTCACACATAAATAAATAACATTGGATCATATCATACCTGTTATAACATTCTTTTTCCACCTAACCCTACGTCATGAACATTTTCCCATGTCATTAAGTAGTCTTAAAGTTATTTTTTAATTGCTGTTTTAAAAGCATTTCATTGCAGTTATGTACCATAATTAATTTTTCCCTTTTATTGTACATATTTAAAAATCCCCTTTATTTGGACTTTTAGGTTGTTTTCTTGGGAGAGGAGGCTATTTTAACAACGCTGCAATAAACATTCTAGTGTAGAAATATTTCTATGGCTCTTATGTGACTTCCCCAGCATAAGTTCCTAGGTTTCAGAATATCCTGGTCAAAGCTTATTGAAAACATTTTAAAGGCTCTTTTTTAGATGCATTGCCAAATTGTTTTCCAAAAGTGTTTTTCTCTCCTCAGCAGTGTATGAAAGTAATGAGACAAATGTATTGAACGTGAAAAAATATCTCATAAATGTAAGGAGAATATTTAATATCATTATAATTTTAGAAGATCTGTTTCCAAGACTGCTATGAGCATCTACTGATGGGACTGCCTCCGAGCATTTGTGGGTTTTTTTAAAGTTTTTGAAATTATTTAATTTTTTAAAAATAAAAATTATATATATTTAACACATACACCATGATCATTTGTTATACATATACATTGTGAAGTGAGGACTATAATCAGATTTTGAAAAAAACAAGGAAAGGCCAACAATAGCAAATACCTCACAACAGCATAGAAAGCTGAAGAGAAAATGATTATTGACTTTGGCGACTACATAACCATTGGTGGCATCTGAGAGAGTAATTTCCCTTGCAGGGAGGAGACACACACCATATTGCAGTTCTCAAGAACAAAATTTTATTGCAATTTTTGGTCCATTAATTTTGTTTCCTATGAATGCCTTGTAGTTTTGGAAATTTTTTATTATATGATAGGGAAAAACAGTTTAAAAATTCAAATTAATTTTCTATTTTTTCAGGACTGTCAAATTTTATCACCACTCTTTTTTCTCCATTTTTTCCTTTATCCGTATTCCATCAATTTCTTCTTTGAGGACTTGGGTTGGGATTCTCAGATCAACAGCTTCATCCATGAAGAGACAAACCAGGGAGAGGCTGTCATTTGTATAAAGAAAGAATAAGCCCTTGGGATTCAGTATGTGGACTACCATAAATATCAAACTTGATTTTTGTTTTTGTGTGTATGGGAATAGCATTTAATGTCACTGTTTGAGTCATTGAATGGATGTCTGTTGAGCTCATTACTGTTTCTTGTTCAGAGAACCCTTTATGGACATCCACTCCATAAGTTTATTACCATTTGTGGGAAAATATTTGACCCAAATACTCTGTGCTCCTCTGTGACATGGATCATAATTCTATCACAGTGAGCTGTTTCCTTTCCAACCCAGAGATATACAATCCAGTCATTCCAGATACACATAAATCCTGTTATTTCTTTTATAGACTCAATCTTGAGCACAAATCTCATTTTTCACTCCTTTCTGGTTCCCAGTTTGAGAAATATCTCCCCCACCTTCATATTCAACAAGGTAGCTGGTCCTAAAGCTGGTCATTTGGGAAAATTCAGAATGGTCAGAATTCTGAAAAGAACTTCTCTGATTCTCTCTGGATGATTCATATTTAGTACCATCTAGGAAGCTATGCAGATGTCTCAGTGAATGGACTCATTTCTAATTCCTCTTGAGTCGGGTGGTTTAAGGGAAGACTTTTGGTATCCTTGCTCCTTGGTGTCCCTTTGTTATGTTGGCATAAAGAAAAAATCCAGATACAGTAATTTCTGAGAAGTTGGAAGGTCAAACTATATTATGACATATTTTCCCAAGTTTTGATAGATATTCTTTGCCTCTCTCTAAAAAGAGGTCATCACATTCCCCAATCATTTCTTTACAGTTATCCCAGCTAACTCTTAAAATGTTTCTGGTCAAATAATGAAGATCTAAAGGTTTGATGCTTTGGGGAAAAGAGGTTCAGGATAAAAGTAATATCCTACCAATTATAATTTCTAGTGATATTTTGACTCTTTTGTTGAAGAAACACTATTCTAAGGCATACAGTTTGTCTTTTGTGTACCCATCCAAAGTTCATTATATTTGAAGGCCACGTGATTTTCAAAAATGAATTAGAAATGTTTGGTAAGAATAAGAAACTCTTAAATATAGAGAGCAAACTGAGGGTTCCTGGAAGGGTAGGGGGATGGGCTAAATGGGTAATGGGCATTAAGGACGGCACTTGTTGGGATGAGCACTGGGTGTTTTACATTAAGTGATGAATCACTACATTCTACTCCTGAAACCAATACTACACTATATGTTAACTAACTTGAATTTTAAAAAAATGTTTGGTAAGAGATGTTTTTCCAAATATTTCTTTGTGGAACACACTTTGACATTAGAAGAACTCATAATCTGACAAAATTCTGAAGAGAACCTAACTAATGCTAATAGTGTGAATTAGCTAGTTTCTTAAGGGCTTGTGTTATAGACACAAACTTTGCTTTAGATAAAATAAGAGTTTGAAACCACTATGATTTTTTTTGAAGTCTAATTGACATATAATATTATATTAGTTTTGGGTGTATAACATAACGATTCAGTATTTGTATGTATTGCAAAATGATCACCCACAAGTCATCACGCATAGTTATGGGATGAGACTTAAGATCTGCTCTTAGCAACTTTCAAATATGCAATACTATATATTTAACTATATACTTCAAATATGCAATACTATATATTTAACTATAGTCATCGTTCTGTACATTACATCCCAGGACTTATTTGTAACTGGAAGTTTGTACCTTTGACCCCCTTCACCAATTTTACACTCCCCCACCCCCATCCCTGGCAACAAGCAGTCTGTTCTTTGTACCCATGAACTTTATTAATTTTTCTTCTCCAAATTTTTATTTAAGTTCCAGTTAGTTAACATACAGTGTAATATTAGTTTCACCTATAAGATTTAGTAATTCATCACTTATATACAACACCCAGTGCTCATCACAAGTGCTCTACTTAATACCCATCACCTATTTAACTCCTTCCCCCACCTCCTCCCTTCCAGTAACCTTCAGTTTGTTCACTATAGTTAAGAGTCTGTTTCTTGGTTTGCCTCTCTTTTTTCTCCCTCCACAAATTTGTTTTGTTTCTTAAATTCCACATATGAGTGAAATAATATGGTATTTGTCTTTCTCTGACAGACTTATTTCACTTAGCATTATACTCTTTAACTCCATCCATGTCATTGCAATTGACAAGATTTCATTCTTTTTCATGGCCAAATAATATTCCAATGTGTGTGTGTGTGTGTGTGTGTGTGTGTATATACATATGTATGTGTATATATGTATATGTGTACATATATGTATATGTATATATATATGTATATATATATATGTATACACACACACACACACACACACACACACACACACCCCTTTCTCTTTATCCATTCATCAGTTGATGGGCACTTGGGCTCTTTCCATAATTTAACTATTGTAGATAATGCTGCTACAAACATCAGAGTGCATGTTTCCCTTGGGACCAGTAGTTTTGTATCCTTTGGGTACCTAGGAGTTTTAAAACTACTAAGAATACCAGCATTTCCTCCAATATAAAAATTAGCTAAAGAGTATCTTAGTCAAAACAGGAAAATCAAATTAAAATGAACTTTTTCTGATAGAATATTTTTAGAATCACAGAAATGATAATTAGAAATAAAATAACTCTTAGTTTAAATATTTAAAAATTTTATCACTGTAAAAAAGAGCACAGATGTGTTTCCATTAGTTTAACAGGAGAGGCATTACTGTTTGGATCAGACAGAATTCAGTTATGCTATTTTTATATTAATGCCCTGAAATGATATCACTATATAGTTAATTTGAGTGTTGTAAAAATGGTTGGGACAAGAAGGTAAAAGTCATCATGCTACCTTATGTAATAGAAGTAGAAGCACCACAAAGCTACTCCATATTGGTACAGTTAATGTAAAAAATAAGTCTCTAAAAACAATTTGAGAAATTTGTACTATGCAAATTTATTCAGTATAAGAAACTTCTGAAAATGACAATTTGTAAAACAAGTAAAAACTGTATTATCCCAATAACAAACATCTATCTATAAATGTATATGATAATAATTTATGTGCTCAATAACTAGATCTAAAACATAGTGTAACAATCATTTTATTTAAAATATGAATTATCAATACATCAAACAGATTAAAAATACTTTTTATTAAATTCAAAAGTGGTATTACTAACATCAGGCAAATGTTTTTGAGTTAATTTTTCATTTGTGGTTCTATATTTTGCAACGATTTTTAACCAAGGCCATTTGTGGCAATGTTATACATTTTCACAATGGTTGACCAATCTTTCACTCCAATGTACAACTTAATGTTTCTTTTTTTTCTTAATGTTTCTTTTAAAGTTATAGTGACTGTAAGTTTTGAATCTATCATGGTACCCCTATCATATTTTAGGTAACCAATGGACCTAGATTGTTCCAATATAACATGTTTATGATTTTGTTAAGTGAAAATTGAAACCTTGGCCACCCCATCTGTTATAGAAACAGAAATTCCTTTCTGCCTTTTTCTTTGTCATGTTTAATCCTAACATGACAACATAAAACATTTTGATTTGTTGACTTGTATTTTCAGCTGTATCAACAAATATAGCTCTTTGCCTCCATTAGCTATTGCTTCTTCTCTCTTTTCTGTAGCCAGGAACCAAATGTGTTACTGCATTAAGAGACTTAGCCTTTGGAACCTTGCCCTCTTCAGTTCTAGGCCACACAGAATCATTAGTATAATGTTCCTCAAACACTGTCATAATGCTTTTCTCCCTCTATTTAAGAGCAGTTAGTAACTTTCTATTGCCTGTTATATCAAATATAAAGCTTTTATGCTAAGAGTTAATATCTGTCTTCATCTGACCTTTTCTCTTTGAGCTATCTCATTTCTTCTTGCTCTTTGGCACAGTCTCTCTGCTACTTCCAAGCCATCTGGTTGTTATTAGCACACAGGATTTGCTTCTAACTGCTTTCCTGCCTGTGCAGATGTCACTCCTTGAATCACTGGGTGCCCACTGCTAACTGAGGCAGTCCGTTCTATCTTTGGATAGGTCAGTTAGAGAGCTTTTCTCTTTACTGACCCCAAATCAATTACAGTATACAGTATAAGGTTTTCATTTTTATCTTTGTATGTATGGCAGTCTAATGAGGTCTTCTTTCTTAATTGTTTTGTATATGTATATTATGTCCACAGTGGCGCTGTTTATCAGCTTTGGGGAAAGATCTCTACATCTGGCAATTTTTCATTTCCATACCCTGGTCTACCCGCCCACCACCCCAGAACCACAACAGCTCAAACTCTTAACTGAGCACAGTATGTGTTTAATACATATGTGATAACGAAGCTTTATTCTATATATGGAATTATTTATATGTGAAAAATATATACTTAAGTATACGTATCAAAGGATAACAGAATCTCTGTCTCAGAAATGATTCTGTGAATTTTAGTTGTACAGATACAATGCAAGCCTGATCATATGCAAGCTCAGCCCACACACAAGGCAAAATGCTTAAACATTACTAATTGTTTGAGTCAGAAAGCAGTACATTTTGCATGCTTATCTATAATCGGTTATCTTGGCATTGTTACTACAAAACAAAGACAATTATATCTTTCAAATAGCCTTTGTAGCCTGACCTTTTATTAGTGGCTCTAAATTGTTAGCATCTCCAAATGTCCTTGCATTTTAAGCTATTTCAAAAATTGTGTTTCCATTAAAATTTTAATGGAATCTCCTGTGAAACTATTTTAATCATTGTAATCAGCCACATCATATAATTAGATTTTAATCAGGACCTTTAACAGTAATCTGAGAGTAGACACTTATAAAAATGTTATGTCTGTGTGGGTTTCTTCTCCTGACCTCCTCCTACCCCAACCATGTGGCACTATAACAATTGACCATGGAGAAAAAAGTTTGCTTTCCATTTGTCCCACATAATGTGGAAAATATTGCCCAGGAACAGGTAGGTAGGGCCATGATCAGTCGATGTCTAGTAGAAAGATACACATATAGTGACAGGCTTTTCACTAAGGCTGTTGCTTCTCTTGTGACCGATAAACACTGACTTATTTGTAGAATGGCCGCTAAGGTTGGGAGTGTACCTCTGGGCCATGCAGAAGATTGGAACTCTGGGGCATGGTTGGCATGGGGTGAGGTGGATGGGCTCATCTACAACCCATATTACTCTATTGTACTGCTTTGCAGGTCCTGAATTATCAGCAGTGAATTAATCTTTTTCAGTTCTTATTATTACTAGATTTTGTTAAAGCCCACTTTTATGTCTTCCCATTAGTCATCTATGTAATTTTGGAAGGCAAAATGCATGAAGCTCAGAGCTAATTATGCATTCTATTATGCCTTTAGATATCTGGATGAAAGTCATGTTCCGACGCTCAATCCCTTCCCTAAAACTCATTTCCACGAGTGATGACTTAATGATCTATTTACTTTAAAGGTTTGCCTTTGGGGGACAATGATTTTCCTGGTTAGCTCATTTGAAAGAATAGACTTCTCTTTCATGGAATCTGTAAGTATTTAGAAAAATCATTGGGAGCTTTGAAAATGCAATTGATACAAAATGTGTTGAAACCTATGCTTTAACTATCCCTAGGGAGAGGGGACCCCTTTATATCCATGCAGAGTATGAGAGCCATAGTGTCCAAATTCTCAATTCCATTTGTTAAGCATGAAACCAACCAGCTGTGGAAGCAGTGTGGATGAGGGCAAATTTGCAGCTTTGCAACTCCAAAGTCAGTGTGTGTGAATAAAAGAATGATAAAATGACACAGTTCTCAAGTAGGATGATTGTTAATCAGTTTTCCCTGATCAGTTTTGTTCTTCCACCATTAATAGCCAAGCTATCATATTATTTATAGCTAGCTATCTAAGAATGCAAACATTAGCCTCGTGTATGCCTTTCACTTTGATCTCAATTTCCTTTTTCCCCCTGCGGTTTTAAAAACAGCAGTCTTCAGTAATAACATCCATGACTTCTAGGTATAGGTCATATTGTTGGCTACAATAAAGAGATATTTTCTTATGTTTTTAACAGCAGAGTGCAGTATTTTGCAAGGAGAGATGCCTTTGTGAGTTAGGATAGATATATTCATTTCTGTTAGACTATGCTTTTTCTGAGCTTTTATGACACAGTTCAATCAGAATGTGTGCAAAACCCCTTCTGCTATAAACTGTGTGTTAATATTGGTAAAACATAAGTCATAAATGCAACTTCAAGCAAGTTCTGGATTTAGTGAGAACAAAAGCAAGGTGGATTTCAGGTGAGGACAGACTGTCTCCCTCTAGATGTCAGTGTCCATTCCAGAACCACACTTGCGGCAAAAGATTTCCTTGTTCTGGGTCAGGAAGCCTTCCCCCACCAAGGAGACTGAGCACTTCCCACAGTTGAAGCATTCGCTGTGCCACTGCCGGTCTTGAAAGCAGATAAACTTGGCACCTTTGAGACCTGTAAAGGAATTGCGGAAAAGAATATTCTTTCAATGAAGAGATTAAGCATTCCATCAGGTACTCTTCTAGGAACTGGAGATAACAGCAGTGAGCAAGTCTATGTAGAGGCAAGTAACCTAGAAGAGAATGCTGCTTCCCATGACCCTGTGTCCATCTGGGAATGTCGCCGTGGGCAAGGTCCCCCTTGAGATCCAGCCTGATTCCCAAATTTTTCTGTAATCTACACAAGTAGGTAGAATCTGAATATACAAACCAGGTATTTTTGGAAACAGATGAAGATTGCCTAAGACAGATAAGGAAACACAGTAGAATGCCATGGGAAGAGGGAATGGATTTCGAAGTCAGAGATACCTAAGTATGAATATCTTCTTTCTGCTTGCTTAGAAGCAAAGTGAAGATAAAATAAAATAAATGTATACTTTCTAGCCTAGTGCCTGATGTTTCAATGACTTTTAGTTCTGTTACCTCTATTCCTATGCTCAGTTTTGCTTCAGATAAAGTTCCATGGTCATATTGTGGTGTGGGGCACAATTTTCCAAAAGCCCCAAATAGAAAATTTCATCCAGACTATCATGGAGTTAACCTAACATGACAACCTTACTACCTTGCCCAGAGACAACTTTAGCCCAGGCTTGCAACAAAGATCTGTGAATCTGATCACTCTGGCCACTGAGGCCATGCTATCCAATGGTTAGTCTCTAAGAAGTACTTTATCAGCCTCCACCATTTCAATCTGGGCTTCACTTTAGCTGTAACATTTCTACGAGAGGTAGAAGAATTTGAGTCTTCAGTGAGAATCTCTTTGTATACCCCTAATATGGATCCAGGTTACAATTTAAAGAATTGATTTTGAGGCGTTGAAAAGGAGAAAAGGTGTAGGGATTGGGAAGGAGTTGGGATGCCTTGGGCCTTTCTTTATTTGCCAAGGTTTTTCCAAGTGATCATAGTGCTATGAACTTCCTGTGATTTGCTCCTTACCCATAGAGTGAGGCTAAAATAGTTCATGTGTTGATGCACATACAGTTTCCAAATATTACATTTGGGGAAGCAAAAAAGGTGAATAAGCATTCTATTTTAGATAAACTCTCCTTAAATATGATAACGAACTTTTATTTTCATACTAGAAGTGTTATTTGATGTCTTTACATATAATTTACTAGTTCATAAATAAACGTACATCAAATTTCTCTACTTTCCTTGATTAAATTTATTGCTCACTTATTTATGATGCTATCATTACTTGCTAATAAGAGTAAATCAGTAATGAACCAATTAATTCCCTGAATATTATTCAAAACATTAATAAGCTGACTGCAAGAATCATGTTCTATATATGCATGAATCATCTTTGTTCATGAAACTAATTATTACACATCTTGAATTTTCATCAACCCTATTTGGCAGAGAAAAATTGATGAACAGAAAGGTTCAAGCACTTGCCCAAATCAGCCAGCTGGTATATGGCCGATCTGGGATTCAATCCTAGGCCATCTGGCTTCAGAGCCTATGCTCTTAACTTCACCAGATTAAGTCTGAATTTATCTATTGTAAAGACCATAACCAGGAACATTAGCATTCTTTTCTCAAGAAATAACATTTGAAACTCCTTTTACTCAAAATAAACATGGAAGAAGGGTAAGACGTGATCCTCTTCAACTCCTCATTTGCAAGTAAGGCAAATGAGAACCTCAGTGGTGAGTCACTTACCCATGGCCACACAGTAGTCAGGGCCAGAGGCAGGACCAAGTCTTTTACTCCCTAGTCCAGAGCACTTCCCACTACATCAAACTGCTTCACTTAACCCAGAAAGTTTGAAAGGTTAATCCTATCTTAGAGGGCGAGAGAAAAAAAAAGAAAGGTTTGTAGTTATACCTTGGGTTTGTTCAAATGAATTGAATTTATTCTGATGGGATTTAAAAAAAATCACATCTGGAGACTCACAGATAGATTTAGTTAATATAAAAAAGTATTTTGAAAAAAATGTATTTTGAAATATTCTAATACAGTTTCTTAGGTTGGCACATTGTTTGCATGAATGTGCAACTTCCAACAGATAAATTTATGGCCGTATAAGAACTCCCTATGGTACATTAATTCAAATGCTCAATTTTCAAGAAACACTACTTATTGCAAAGCTTATGATTAAGATAATTATCATAAGACTGATTATTCTAAATTAAATACATAATCCTGTATTTGGATTACTTTTGGGTCAAATCTGTGGTTCCTGATCATCCTTATGTTACATGCAGAGCAATGTGGTTTTTTTTTTTGGTCTGAGCCTGAAAGAGCTAGGCTCAGATACTGATGTGAAACAATCCAACAGAAAAAAAATCACTTAGATACGTGAATCTGTGATAGATCAGAATTGAAACTCAAGTTCAGGGCTCATGGTAGGCTCTTTGCAGGTCAGCATTAGCCACTGAGTACCCAGGAAAATTTCAACCCATTTTGAATTATTTAATTTTCTCATTTCCTCATGGAAGTCCCCCCTTTTTTCTGGGTAGTTCAAGAAAAGTGTCATGGAATAAATCAAATGCATCCATTGGGCAGTAATCGCAGATTCTACTAAGGAGGTTTTTGAGCTCTCAGTACTGATACATTTCTGGAAGCCCCATTTTCTAACCAAAACTGGTGGATATAGTGGCTTAGTCTTTTGACTAAGGGATTGCCAGATGTGTAGAGGCAGGAGAGCAGAGTGGTTAAGAGTTCAAGCTTTAGAGCCTGATAGTCTGGGATTGCCAATGCAATCCAATGCAAGGACTGGGAAGGTGACATGGCTGAGTGATGGGGACAATGTGTGAGGAACAGAGCAATGGGGCAGCCGCTGAGCCTATGACAGAGACCTGGCAGGGGAATGGGAGGGTAGTCTGCTCATCCCTGGCAGGCTCTTCATTTACTTTTAACCTCAGAGAGGAGTTTTACATGAGTTGTTTCCAAACATGTGCAGGCCAAACAAAACACACCTGCCAGCCAGATATAGCCATGAACCGTGTGAGATTCTGGAAAACATGGTGTCCTGTGCAGGCAAACGGGACCTTGTCTGTTTGTCTGGGTAACTCTCTCCTTCCCCTTGTAAGTCAGTGAAAACCTGCCAAGCTGGGTTTGCAGTGAAACACTTTTTCTTTCTTTGAAGAGTTAACTTTTATTTTGTGATATATTTGAAGATGGAGGAGGAGGAAAAGGATAAAATAATCTTTAATACTGTGTTACACAAACTGAACTAAAAGAAATGAAATATGATCTAAGAATACAAGGAATGGGGAAGAGAAGTACAGTTCTGCCACATTATTAGGTGACTATAAATGCCTAAAAGAAAAGCTGCTGGTTTTCTCAGGTTATGCCAACTTCAAATTTTACTATAGGATTAGCATTCTTCAGAAGTATCTCTGAGGAAAATATAATGCACTATTTTACCTTGAAAAATCTATGTAATTGGATCAATTTATCATTTGTGATATTTTCAAATCATGTCACATGTGTTCTGTTCTTTCATCAGAATGCTATCTTGTTTTATTTCATCTATTCATAATTGAAATGTCTCACAAGTGAATAGAGAGAAAACAGAATGATACACTTGTTAGAAGCATCTTAAAATGAAGTTTAATTAATTCCTGACCTTAGCTACCCTAATTATTACAGCTTCAGATTTGTACAATCCTTGCATTTAATTAAAACCTTTTCTATTTTAGGGTTCCTTTGCCCTTGTTGGAAATTAAGTAGGATTTGTATTTATAAGCATCCCTTCCTCCCATTCAAATCTTTAAATGTCAGGCCTCCTTGTGAAGTTCTTCTCTGACCTCTCAGCGTATCCTGTTCTCCTCTTTCACTGAACTATTACTTAAAGTCATTACCATTATGTTTATTTATTTATTTTTAAAATATTTATTTATTTTTGAGAAAGAGAGAGAGAGAGAGAGAGAGAGAGAGAGAGAGAGAGAGGGAGTGAGTAGGGGAGAGGCAGAGAGAGGGAGACAGAGTGTCCAAGCAGGCTCTGTGCTGACAGCAGAGAGCCTGATGCTTGAACTCATTAACCAGGGCTCGAAGGCACTAACTTTGAGATCATAATCTGAACCAAAGTCAGATGCTTAACTGACTGAGCCACCCAGGCGCTCCTCCATAAGGTTTAGTATTAATTACCCTCTATAGAACATGGCTACCCTAATTATGCTATACATTTGTCTTGAGGGGTCTGTGTAATGTTTCTATTTATATATGGATATCCATGTGTGTGTGTATCAAAAAGAAACATAAGGGAAAGATTATATATATATATATATATATACACATATATATGTATGTGTATATATATATATATTAAAGATAATATATATAAGGGAAAGATTATATATATATATGAAAGATTATATATATATATAAGATTATATATATTTTTTACTTGCCTTTTCTAAATTAACTATAAAGTATCTAGATAGCCACAGCTGTCCCATTAACAGACCATATTAAACTGAAGAACTCACCAGTAATGGGTTTGGTGCAGGCTTCACACCTTTTGGCATAAAGATGATTGTAGCAGTCCACACAGAATGGATAATCATCTCTGGACATAAACTCCTCTTCACAGAGCTCTTTCCTACAGCCACTGCACAGAAAACACTCTTTATGCCATGGCTGGTCACGAAATGTTATCCCACCTGAAGTCACCACCTGCCAAAGGACCACAAAGGCAGTGACCATGGAAGCTATTACAGTTCAGACCTGTCATGATCCTCTTCTGTGCCCATGAGTGTACTTTGGGTTACTCCATCCCCTTGTGTCAGGATGTCCTTTCCCTGTGGTTTTTTTTTTTTTTTGAATCAATATGAGAATCAAAAGGCTATAAGGATTAAGTAGAACTGGCAAAAAAAAAAAATATATATATATATATATATATATCTCCTAATTTTTCTCCTATTGTGGAATAGAAAAGAATTAGGGCCATAACAGACTCAGGAAAATGAAAAAGAAGTAGAGCCCTGATTCCTTTTCTCATCTTTAACTTTCATGTTGGTCTTCAAAGGTCTACCATTAGAACGAAGATGTTTTCTATACTGTGTTCTTACTTCCATGTCTAGCTTTAAAGGATATTGAAAAAAGCTACTTTTCCCTGAAACCTTTCTTCCAGCAGAAGCAACCCTGACTATTATTGATAAGCACCATCATCCACTAATAATGACTAATATTTCTGAAGTGTGTTTTCAGTCCTTAGTCCTGTCAGGCCTTTAAATGTCAGGCCTCCTTGTGAAGTTCTTCTCTGACCTCTCAGCGTATCCTGTTCTCCTCTTTCCCTGAACTATTACTTAAAGTCATTACCATTACGTTTATTTATTTATTTTTAAAATATTTATTTATTTTAAAAGAAAGAAAAGGGATGGCCTTTTCTTATGTTCCTAACATCCCGACATAACCAAGACTCTTATTTTTTCCTCCTTTAAAAGGTGAGAAACTATTGAGGGTTACAGTGGTCAGGTCACTTGCCAGGTCACACACAACTAGCATGCAAACCTAAGCTGACTCCATAGCCTGTATACTTAACCAGTAATATAATATTGAGACAAGGTTACTTTCCACTAATGGCAGTTGGTTAGTCCTTGCTGAATTAATGAATAAACACCAAAGGGAAAAACATTTGGATAGCAGTTCCAGTATTATCTCTAGTACAAATGGGGTGCTGTGGCAACTGCGTGGGTTTTCAGCTTTAGAATTCTAAGTAATGAACACAGCTTGTATGTTGAACCTTAATGTGTGATGTGCTAGGGTTGTGTCAGAGAAGCTTATTATTCCTCCATAACATACATACATACATACACACACACGTGCGCGCGTGCGCGCGCGCGCGTGTGTGTGTGTGTGTGTGTGTATGTATATATATCCCCATGGATTAAACTGGCTTATATAAGTCTTTTTAATCCACAAATAGTACTTTTTAAAAGGCTGAGATATCTTTATTCAGAATCAGATGGGTAAATATTGAACAACTCTTCTTGGATAGCAGTTTTGTAGTCCTAGCATCTTTTGAATCCATGGCTATTGAGCTCCTGGAGTAGCTGTGGAAACTGGAATGTGCTCATGTGGTATCTGAAATGATTCCTGTGATCGTTGTATCCAAATTCACTAGATATAGAAAATGTGGAACCTATGCAAAGCCATCTCATTGCTGAAAAAATTTAAAAATGTTGTCTATGACACAAGCTTTTGAAAAGATTATTCTAGGGGCGCCTGGGTGGCTCAGTCGGTTAAGCGTCCAGCTTCGGCTCAGGTCATGATCTCGCGGTTTGTGAGTTCGGGCCCTGCGTCGGGCTCTGTGCTGACAGCTCAGAGCCTGGAGCCTGCTTCAGATTCTGTCTCCCTCTCTCTCTGCCCCTCCCCTGCTTATACTCTGTCTCTCTCTATCTTTCAATATTAAATAAAGGTTAAAAAATATTTAAAAAAAGAAAAGATTATGCTAAAGATATTTTAAGCCTTACAACAAATCTCTTAAAAATTAAAGATATTTAATAGAAAAGTTATTTTTCCTAAAGGAAAAAAAATGTATACTATTCTAAATAAGTAAATGGGAAACATAATGGCATGTGTGAACTGAAGCAATTTAAAATACCCCCTACTGATTTCAAATGCCTTACCGCAGGCACAGCAGAATTGAAGATTCCTTTCATTTGTTCAGTCAAATTATTAGCAGGCAATGCTTAAAAGACTCAACACTTGAAAAATGTATTCACAGCAAAATAAAACTTGATATATAGACTATTTAATTAGGAAGAAGAAACTCTGGAACATTAAAAATAGTTTGCTTGTGATTATGTTCCTTTTGAAGAGGCATGCGGGCTAAGATGAAGTCTAACATCTAGGTTTGGTGTTTGCCACTGATTGATCCCAGGATTTGGAACAAGTTTCTTCTCTGGCAAAGTGGACGCAGTATTGGTTTTGTGCTCAGTAGACAAGAGCCAATGAATCACAGGACACTCTGGGAAGCTCGAGGAGTTTGAATTTAAAACACTTGTAGTTTGAGGTTACTTGTTTTTGGTAGAAAACAAGTTTTAGTTTCACAAAATAAAATCTATGAAAAAAGTTCTAAGGGCCTGATTTTTAAGTATTTTTTGCCTATTTTGTTTGTTTTATATTTGGTCTCTGGTTTGAGTTGAAACAAATTGTTTTTCTTCAGCTTGGGTCATCTTGATCAGAAACATTTATATCCAGCTTTCCTTGAATGGCTTGTGGTTTTAAAAATTAAATAGAAAACAATCTGGCATGTTGTGGTCTGTCTACTACCCAATATAAATATTTCACAAAGTTTTCATGACTTCAGATCATGTCCTAAATATAGGACAGGCTCCTATAACCTGGGAAATGCCAGTGCTTTACTCTCTAATAGTACTTAGCACTGATGTACTGGAGAAATTCCCCTCTGAATCTTTATACAATTGAAAGAAAGTTTATATTGCATTCCCAATAAATGGTTTTGAGGTAATTCCAACAGGTTGCACTAATATTTCAGCTTAAGTATTTAAGAAAAATAACCTGAACATGGCCAATTTATTGTCCCTCAAAACAGTGAGATCAACCTACCATTTTATTACAAGAATCTGTTCCTAAAATGCTTGCCATTGACTCTGGTGAGTCTTCTGAGTTTCATATATCGCAGGTTCATAGCATCTGAGGGTTGCTTATAAAGCCATTTTTAAAGTCAGTGTTTCTGGTAGAGTGATGGAAGTCTCCGGGTTTAAGATGGTTTTACATTATGTTACTATCAATTGTAATTTCGGCCATCATCATAGTATAATCAAGATTATAATCCGATGATTATAATTTAGGAGTTTATTGATGCCTCTGCAAATGCGGTACTCGTATTTTAAACATATGTAAAAAGTTACTGTGTGCATATGTTCCCATAGAAAGAGGTAATGAGACTTCTAGCTGTCCATATGCAATTATACAAATAGTCTTGAGATCTGCCAAAGCAGCTCATAGATCAAAAATGTTTAGACAACGCTGCATGCTCATCACAATTTATAGTGTTATTTTAAACTTATGATGTCTCATGGGTCAAGGATTTCTTCAAGTACATCAATATCTATTTTATGAAATACAAACAGGTTTTATCAAAGTGATAGAGAGGAGTGACTTTTTCACATAAAAAAAAGAATTGGAGAAAGTTTACTTGAAAAGCTTGACTTTTTTTCTTATTGGATGATATGTTTTCAATGGGTATCCAAGTCAAAAGGCTGTAAATGACACTCTGGAACTGGAAGCAAAGGAAACCACTTGCTACCCTTATTCCTTTTTCTGTCTGTATGTCTAATGAATTTCTCTAGTGGTCTTGTCACTCTCTTGAGTCTACCTGTCTACTCATTAGAAATATAAAAGCTTCAAGCCAAGAAGACATTTGTGTTGCTGGGACATAATGTGAGAAGTTAAACATTCTGTTTAAATTGGTTCCCTTAATGATTCTGTGAGACAAATTCATATTCCTCTGAAAGGAAAGGGATCAAAAATTATTTTCTAAGAAGTATCTTGTATTCAACAAGAGATGTGTGTCCTCTACCAGAATACATGAAATCTTATGTAACAGCAGCAAATGGAATTGGACTATCTATAGCTTTTGGAACTAAAGTCATGTTCTGGGTAGAATTTTATGATGATAAAAATAGGTGGCCATCTTCACTGTGGCAGGCAGTGTGCTCTTGGACATGCTGGAATTTAAAAGTAACATGAATGTGTAAAGACAGACATAACATGATAGTATCAGTTCATTCCAAATATAGAATGAAGTTAAAAAGCAATGGTCCGGAAGGATCCACAAGCTTCATCCCCTGTAGATAATTACCTTCTTACAAAAGCTGCAGTAGTGAGCAAACTCCTTCTCAAAACATGGTACACAGTAATTGCCACTCTCTTTGGAAATCAAAGGTTTAGTTCCTATTGGCTGTCGGCAATGCTCACACACAAAGCAGGTTTCATGCCAGTAGTTTCCCTTAAATTCCATTTTGCGGGAACCTGTACCCCACAAATAAGAACCTGTTAGTACAAATGAAACATCATCTTTTTAAGTAAAGATATGTCAAGTTATTTAGAATATATATTTTAACGTTAAGATGATAAGCTAATTGTCTTTATAGAAAAATAGTGTTTTGTTGGTTTCTAAAACATTTATCTGAAAAAGAAAAAGAAAAGGTAGAGTTCAGCCATGATGATGATGAATCGCTCTTTTACTGAAAACTCTTATGCTGTGTAAGCTACAATTTTGAGATTTGAAAGTACAACTAGTGGAGACTCTGAAAGGCTGCATGTGGGTTAGATAGATTGGGCCATAATTATCAGTATTGGGATATTAGGAATGCCTGGGGCACCAACTCTCAAAAAGGATGTTGTGCAGTTATGGTCTTCTAGAAACTCTTTTGAATTCATAATAAGAAAATGAGAGAGAACTGTGTTGTTATGCTGATGTCCAGAGGGATTTAGTAGAGAATCAAAACAGCAAAAGTGCTTGCCTGAAAGTATAATCATGTACATGAATCCTTGTCTTCTCTAGAAGGAATAAAGATGACTGACCCTCAAACTATATTTTGTCCTGCTACAAAATGATGGTTGGCCCCATTCTCCTATGATGGATTATGCTTCCTGATGCCATTGTTTATGCCTAGGAACCGGTGCTTAATGCACTGTTAGTGTTATTGGTTTAGATTTCATCTTTATGGCTCAGATTGTGGTTGAAAATGCCTGTATGAATTAGCTTTACAAAAATACATAGAATGCTGTATTTTACCCATTCAAAACAGAACGAAATGGTCTTTTTATTTCTAAAATACACTAAGTGAAATCAAGAGATAGCAAGATAGATGTCTTTCTCAAAAGTAGGGTTTTCTTAGCGACTATACTCTTCCTATACTTGGGCATAATTCAAAGTGTTACAGCTTCCATTAGAGACCTGAACTCCCTTGTGATCTCACCAGGCATGATGGTCTTCTTGCAGTGGAAGCACTTGGAGGAGCACTCGTTAGAATAACATTCTGAGCACAGCAGTCGCTCATCCTTGGCAGCAAAAGGCTTTTCCACCAGAGAGTGATTGCATTTGGCGCAACTGAAGCATCGTTCATGCCAGTGTCGGCCTTTGTAACAAAGATCCTTCGAGACAGTAAATACGAGTTAATTAAATGTGCTTGTGACAAAACAGGTCATTTTATAAGACTAAACTGAACACTCCTGGGACTCTGGTACCCGTAGTTTGTGCTGGTAGCTTGAGGAAAAGTTGTCATTGATAGTATTACCCATAGAGAGGAGACTCTCTGGGGCAATTAAGAGCTAGAGCCTGGGCTTTCTTAGTTGGTCAGTAAAGACAGATGGAAAATAAGTGAACCTTTTCCTATTTCTTCAAATTTCCTCTCACTCCTTTTCATAAGCTATAAGAGGGGCTTTTCATGGAATGATTCTTATTTTTACGTTGTGATATTCTATTATTGTCTGAGATTAAACAAAATGCCAACACCACAACAAAGACAAAAAAGAAAAAGGAAAAAAATACAATAATGTGCATTGTGAGAGGAATGGACTGTGTCAGGGCACAATGGACTTAGTGGAGATGAGGCTGATTTGAAGTCAGAAGATACAGTTTTTTGAAACTTTAAATTTTCAATTATTTATGTATTTATTCATTTATACTCTTGTCATTCCAGAAATAAATCAACATTTTAGCTGTGTAGCTTTGGGCAAATAACTGAACCTCTTTAATCTTTAGCATCTTAAACTATCTTCTAAGATCACTGTGAAGATTAAAGTATATGTCATATTTCATAGTGCTGAGCATAGCATCTGGCGACCGATGGTAACTTTGAAGATGCTTATACCCAGCAATAGAGCAATGTGGTATTAATAGTCAGTACTAAAGGAAACAAGGCATTCCAAAGCATTTGTCTCCTTGTTTGCATGCAATAATTCTGGGAATTGAAGTGAGATCTACCTTGGAATCTGATTCAATTGGTTCTTTGCATTCCTCACAATAGTTAGAAAAAATACGATCGTAACAGGAAACACAGTATGGATTGTCATTCTTCAGTATGTACTTCTTCCCAAGAAGTGATGCTGCGCAGTATTGACAATCGAATTGACCAGTTGTCATTTTGGTTCAGTCCTGTGAATAAGAAAATGATTCATGTTCATAAAAACAATTTTTTTCTAAGATAAATTATAAAGCCTCAATAGGAGTCAAGCACTTGAATGGATTTGTGTCTTACACAAAACAAACAAACAAACAAACAAAAAAACCCCACCAATTAGGAAAATATGCTGTAGTCATGATGACATTTGGGAGTGATTTAGGAAAGGCTACTCTCCTATTTTGGCAGTTCCTGTGTGTTTTGTTAACAAAATGCATTAAGCCTGCAGCCAGATTGTGAAAAACATCTTTTATTCATCATTCACTAATGTGAACTTCAATAAGAATGTGATAGGTGTTGAAAGAGGATGGTTTCACCCCAAGGATATAAATATGAACTGTTGATAGGGCTTTCACTAACTGTCATCACTTACTAACTTGCTGGAGAGTTCTGGAGGAGAGTTCCTTGGAAATCACAACAGGCTCTTTTACTCTAACTGCAATGGAAGTTGATAATCAAGTACATTGTCATTTTCTAGGCCATTCTTTTATTTCTCAAATCTTTATTGGGCACCTACTGAGGTTTCTGCGCGTTAGTCCTAAGATATTCCGTGCTACATACTTTCTGTTGGGACATCCTCCTTACTTGTGGCTTCAACCTCCCCAAATATGATGTTGACTCCAAAATCTGTAGCTAAAGCTACACTTGCCTCCTGGGCATCTCCATTTAGATGGCCCACACTAAGTTGACAAATAAAATTTCTGAGCCGGTAGGATTTGGTCCAAGTGCTAGGTCTTTATGACTGTTGTTGAGCCATTGCCCAGATGTAAAAGTGCAGCCAAACCATCAGTGGTAGAAAAGAACTCCAGGCTTCTTCAAGGTTTAGGACTAAACTAATATGGATATAGAATGGTTAATAATAGCAGCATCTTACAGAACAAAAACCTGGTGTGAAACATAAAGCCAAAGCAAGGATAAGAACTTGAGTTATTCTATAATAGGAAAGCATGAAAGAACAAAACATATGGATTTCAAAAAGTTTAACTGGGCATTGAACACGAATGTTTCATTGTCCCCCAAGGTAGTACCACTGATTTTCTTGGAAAATGAGACTCGTTACCTCTGGATTTACTAGAATATATTAGGAGCTATGAATATTTTCTAATTCTCCACCTCAGAAATGTGTTTTTTTAATTTTAGCAAAATCAGAAAATTAGTTAGTGTGATGCTTTTTACAGCATTTTTAATGCTAGTTTTTATTTAATACATTTAAATTGTATTCCCATACGTTTTTGCCTTCTTCTATTTTAATGGTTTTTTCCAGCAGACTGTCTTGCTGAATATATATTGTCATTAATTCTATATGTAGCAGTTTTGTTATATTGTTCCTCACTAACAGAGAAGAGACTGAGGATTTGGAACATGTGGAGTTTTTCCCAGGAAAGCTGAAAACTCCTACTAGAAAGTTCCCAATGGAACATGCCAAAATTATCTGCAAGGAACATTGAATTCCCTATTTGATTAATTCCACAGAACTGTCCCTTCCAAGTGAGTACAAACACACTCAGAGAGTTAGTGAGGACTTGGAAACAGGAGGAAAATAGATGTGATTCCCTTGAAAGATTTTCAAATGTGAGTTTTAATCACATTTACAATGATCATGTGTTTATCTCTTAATAGTGAAATAAGTTATATACCTTTAACTTTCATCACAATATCATTTTATATATTTTATAAATATATAAATATTGATACCACCATGTATATCAATAAATATAAATATTTCTCTAAATAAGTATCCCCATCCTAACCACATAATAGGCCTTACTCCATAGAGAATTCTTAACAAAATGAACCATACTTAAAATTTTTTTTAAAGAAGAAAACTTACGTCTTATCTCATCTTTTCTTTATGGTGACATCAGAGGGTTGGGTAGGGTGAGAACAGTCATTTCAACACCTCAAAACCTTGTGATTTTGCATTTTATAGAACTATACAGTGAGATTTAGTCTAGGTCAATATGTATTGAATATATACTCAGTAACATTTGAACTCCCTGTCCTCCTGAAGTCTGGATTCTTCTAGCTTAACTCTTACTTGGTAATGGTGAATATAATTTGAGGTAAGAGAACAAACTAAATGTTCACTTTCTTATTCTTGGTTGGGAAAGATACACTGAGAAATTCAGCCCTCATTTTCATGAAGTCTCTCATTTAACTATGGATGTATGAACACATCCAAATAGAGTTTCTTAAATACAGGTGTTATAACCATATAAATGATGCATATTCTACTAGAACCACGGAGTTCTTAGGGAACCAATAGAAAGAGGGTGAGGAGCTATAGTATCAGGAAACCTTCTCAGAAAGACTTTAAGGAAGTTAAGCTGTTGGAACACAGAAAAGAAGGAAGGAGGGAAGGAAGGGAGGGAGGGAGGATTGATCTCAATTTGGCAGGAAAGTAAGAGGGAAAGACAAATGGGGGAATGGTATGGGTTCTCTTCTGATGTTGGGAAATGGTGAGTCTTGTGAACAGATTTTCACCTTGGTACATTCAGGATTAAAGAAGACTTTGAAGCTAAAGCTTTTTAAAGCTATTTGAATTTTTTTTAATTGTTTAATGTTTATTTATTTTTGAGAGACAGAGAGAGAAGAGAGAGAGGGAGAGAGAGAGAGAGAGAGAGAGAGAGAGAGAGAGAGAGGCAGAGCACAAGCAGGGGAGGGGCAGAGAGAGAGAGGGAGGGAGACACAGAATCCAAAGCAGGCTCCAAGCTGTCAGCACAGAGCCTTATGCGAGGCCTGAACTCACAGACCCCGAGATCATGACCTGAGCCAAAGTCAGACGCTTAACCGACTGAGCCGCCCAGGTGACCCTAAAACTATTTGCACTTTTAATAGAAGCAGTGCTAGATGGGGTGGGGGCAGGCAAAAGAGGCAAAAAAATTCTCCAGTCATATCACCTTTTATCTAACATTATTCCATTCTGAACATCATTCTGTCCTTTTCCTTTTCTTTATCCCTAACATTAATATTTTTAAATACTCGGGGAATAACTCTGTGTCTAGGAGAGCAGACCAAACAACTTGCTTTTTTAATCATTCCTGAATAGGTAAAGCTGTAGGAAAGAGGATGAGAACCATGCGATTCTTACTTCAGGAGCCCTCATCTGAGGATTAATTTGGCAGAGATATTGGGAAAAGTTTTTCTTTCAAATAAATATTTAAAATCATTGAGCAAAGCTCATCTATAACTATGAAGCATAAGAAATCTTAATACTAACAATGTGACCCAATTAGATAGCATTTGACTTTTTTAGATACAAACTCAGAAATGCTAGTATCAATATCAATTACACATTCTTGTCAAACTTCTTTCAAAGAGGTTGTATATATCAACTAAATATATTCTAATCAAACTTATTTCAAAGTCATTCTGCAATTATACAATAGTTTAAGTGAAGAATTTTTATCATTGCATACTGGGGGTTTTAGAAGATTGATTTAGAGATACACTGATATATCAAAGAACCTATAAAAATAAATACCTCAGAAATCCAATGCCTTGAATGGACTTGGCTTTCATTTTCCAGTTCCCACCTTTATTTTAGATTTCTACCTAAAAGGATGTGTGTTCATTGGCAATAGTTTCCATAGCTGAGAATGAGGTCTCTTAGATGTTATTTTTTAAACCAGGAATAATTTTGTGTCAAGTTATATTTTATGGTGAATTATTGATTAGATGGCTAATGCTGTGCGCAATATATCCACTTATATTTTTACTATGCTGAGCACAATTAATAGATTCACAAGAAGTGTACTTGAGAGAATGTCAAACAAGAGCAAGGCAGGGACCTGATACCATGCCTGGTATCGTTAATATGCTTTTGTTTGCAAGGCATAATACATCATTCATTTAATCATGCAGTCAATAAACATAAAGTATCTTTCTACTTCCAAAGTAATCTGCCAGAAGTTGTAAAAGACATAAAATAGTAGATTCAAATCCTATCCTCAGAGAATTTATAATATAGTAGGAAAAGTAAGGATATTTTATAAATAAACAAAAGTTAAGAAGTGATGAGGAGAAATGAAAGGTTTTAAGAATTTAGAGCAGTCCTAAACACAGAGTGCACATTAGAGTTTAAAATTTTCCAAAGTGCACCCCTACCCCAAACCAATTAAATCAGAAATTTCTGGAAATAACGGATAAGAATAAGTATTTTTCATTTCCTGGGTGGTTCTAATGTCCAGTGAGGTTTGAAAACTACCAATTCATAGGAAGCGGACACACAGTTACTTTTAGCTAGGAAAAATCTGGGAACAAGTTGGAGAAGGTGGCCTTTAAATGAATGCAGAAGATGTTATGGATTTCTTCTCTCAACCTTGGCTTTACCCTTCTAATTGGAGAGGTCAGGAAGCTAAAAATAATTCCTGGCCCCTCTACAGAAGTGTTCAGGATGCAGATTTGGCTCTGCTAACACAAACCATGTGTATAAACTGGAAGATGGAAGGGAAACGGAAGACATGTTCCTGCTGCTGCTGCTGCTGCTGGCAGACTGTGTCAGACCTATGTGGGTGCTTTCTACTATTTTGAAATGCCTGGGCTCAGGTTGTCCAGGGTTCAGTGACTAGATTTTTGGCTATGAGATATTGTGGTAATCATATCATTGTGGCAGCTGCAGCAGGCTCTGTATTACAGAGCAGAATCGATGTAGAGGTGGGAAAAGAGCAGTCTCTCCTATCCCTTGGTCTTTTATAAGAAAAATACTACCAGTGATCTCTCATATTCCTGTTTCTGAGCGTCAAGTACTGTATTAACCACTTTATGTGGACTGTTTCCTCTAGTCCTCACAATGGCCCTCTAGGTGAAGTCTATTATTATCCTCATGAATAATATTATCCCCTTAAAGAAGAAACCAAAGCTTAGTGAGGCCAAGATCACCTGACTCATAAAAATGCAAGATCAATGCTAGATTCAAAACGACACTTGTCAGAAACTGAAGCCTAGGATCTTAGCCTGTGCAGACCTCTCTTTCCCTGGAGATGTGGGGAAGGGCATTAAGATAGAGCAGCAGAATTAGGATAGACATTCATACTTGGATATGCGAGGTAGGCACGGGAAGCAGCAAGTAATTTATTCAGTGGCTTTCAGGGCACAAGGAGGCAAATATTGGAGGGCAAATTAGAAAGGTAGACTGGGAGAGATCATCAGTGGTTTAAGTTTCAAGCGGGAGTTGAACATATATATTTTTTTTCTATAGAAAAGGAAATGACCACTGATGACTGGAAATAGGTACGTGAAATGTTTTGAGCTGAGACTTATAAAAATTAATTTAAAAATAACGATAGAAAGGATTGCATGATAGACATACCACAAATAGGCAAATCAATTAGGATTCCATTTTTCTTTTTTTTAAATTTTTTAATGTTTATTTATTTCTGAGACAGAGAGAGACAGAGCATGAGTGTGGGAGGGGCAGAGAAAGAGAGGGAGATACAGAATCTGAAGCAGGCTCCAGGCTCTGAGCTGTAAGCACAGAGCCTGAAGTGGGGCTCGAACTCACAGACTGTGAGATCATGACCTGAGCTGAAGTCGGACACCCAACTGACTGAGCCATCCAGGTGCCCCTGGATTCCATTTTTCAATATGCCATTTGGTCAAGAAATATTATTTTTCTTCCTATGTAAAAAAGTGTGTTTTACACGTTTTATGGGGGAATATGAGGAGAATTCTTATTGAAAAAATAATGGCCAGTCCTCCAAAACTGACAAATGACATCATGCTACAAATTTAAAAAAAGAAAGCAAAAACCAAGAACCTCAACCAGCCTAAAAACACACCTACTGAGTCATCTCGGGGTAAAACCACTAAAAACCAAAGACAAATGACATCTAACACATGGGGTAAAAGTATTACTTTTGGTGTAACAACAAATTAAGAAGTTACCTACTTCTCAACAGAAAAAAATGGAAGCTGGACAATAGAAAGACAAGGTAAAATTGCTGAAAGAAATTAGAAGCCAACCTAGAAATCTATACTCAGATAAAATAGCTTTCAATAATGAAGGCGAAAAAAGATATTTTTCAGACAATCAGAAACTGAATATATCAATAGCACACTCATTAAAATAAATACCAAAGACTGTTTTTCAGGGAAAAAAGCATTGATCTCAGATTGAAGCTCAGAGAGGAAGCAAGTAGTGAAAAACAATAAAAACTATAAATAGGTGTATCTAAATAAATATTGACTATATGGAATAACTTTAGCTAAGGAATTAGAAAAATTGGATAAAACAGGAAACTTCTAAAATAAGTAAATATTAAAACTGCTACAAGAATATAACATTTCAACTAGTTGGTAACTATCAGAGAAACTAAATTTATTATTAAAAGCCTATTTACACAGTAAAATGCAAGCCCAAAATGGCTTCACTTGTGAATCTTACCAAGCCTCAAGAGATAATACTAATCTTAATAAATTATGCCAAATATTATAAGCAGGAAACATGTTAGTTTTGAACCCATTAAGCTGATACCAAAATCTGAAAACATTAGAGAAAAAATTTATAGGCCAATTACACTTATAATAAATAATACATTTTGCAGTACATACAATCTTTACTCAAATAATAACCAATTATCTCTAGTAATATATAAAAATGTTAATCATGTCATGATAAATTACATTTATCCCAAGAATGCAATTTTGGTTTAAAATTAAAAAGAGAATCACTGTATTTCACCACATTTATCAAATAAAAGAGAAAGCCATATAATTATCTCAGCAGATGCAGAAAAGACTTTTGATGAAATTTGACTTCAATTCAAAATCAAAAACTTAGCAAACTAAGAATAAAAGGAATTTCCTCAATGTAATTTAAAAATATATAGCAAACATATATAATGGTGAATGCTGATAGCTTTTACGCTGAGATCAGAAACGGAAAAAGAATGCCTGTGATCACGTTTATTCAGTTCTATACCAGAAGTCATAGCCTGTGCACTAAGATGAGAAAAAGAAAAATATCAGAATTAAAAGAGAACAAATAACTGTCATTATTTTCTGATGGCTGATTTTGTGTGAAGAGAATCTAAATGATTCTATAATAAACAATTAGAATTTGTAAGTGAGTTAACAGAGTTGCTAGATAAAATGTTTATATACAAAAATCTATTGTATTCTTACATAACAGCAAACAAAATGAAATAAAAGCTGTATACCATTACCAAACCCTCATATACCTTGTAATAAATATAATAAGCATGTATGAAACCCCTACACAGAACACTTTGAAAGAATATAAAGAAAACACAAATACATAAGTAAAAAGATAGACCATGTTCATAGACTTGGAGACTCACTATTTTGAAGGTGCTATTTCTCTTCTAATCCTTTTAGAATATAAGAAAATGTCTTCATTAACTTGTAATAGGGAAAAATTTCTTAAGCAATGCAGCCATATAGGGAGAATTTGATAAATTGGACTATATTAAAATTAAGGCCACTATTTTAAAAAGATTCTAGATAAGAGCATGAAAATAAAAACCACAGAGTCAAAGAAAATATTGTAACTCATGAACCAACAAAGGAATCATATCCAGAATACATAAAGAAATTCTAAAAGTCCATAAGAAAAAAACGGACAATACAATAAAGGGGCAAAGGACTTGAATAGACATTACACAAAAGAGGATGTCCAAATACTAATAAACATGAGATTGTGCTCAAGCTCATTATCAGTCAAAGAGAGGTTAGCAAGTTTCTTGATACAAAATCAATATACAAAAATCAACAGAATTCCTATACAACAGAAATATAATGTTAAAAACTATCATGTTTGAAAGCAATAAAAATAATACTTGTATTAAATGTAACACAGTATATCTAAACCTTATGATATTGGGAAGCCTTGTTATATGAAATCTCAAAACTTAAAGTCATTAAGGAAATATAGTATTAGAACTGGATAAACTAAGAGACCAGTGGAACAGCATGGAGAACACCAAATCAAGTATGAATCAAATCAGAACCAAATAATATCAGACAGAAATTATATATCTATTTTTGATATATTTACATTTATAAATATTGATCTATTATATAAAGAATGAAATTTAAGTTTAGAAAGAGTAAGAAATTATTCAATAAATGGTCCTGGAATAATTGGTTACTTACATGGCAAAAAACTAAGTTGGATCCCTACCTTATACTATACTCAAAATAATTCAATCATCAATATGAAAAGCAAAATTTGAAATATAGGAGTAGATGTCTATGCTTTCATGTTAGTAAAAGTTTTTTGAAAAGATGCAAAACACAAACCATAAATGAGCAGATTGGCAATCAAAAAAAATTGGTCATTGAAAGACTATTAAATGAAAAGACAATCACAGAATAACAGGTTAACAGATGATATTTGCCACACATATAACTGACAAAGGATTAGAGTACAGAATATATAAAACACTCCCATGAGTAAATAAGAATTAAAAATTAACAGAAAAATGGGAAAAAGATACAAACACATGTTTCTTTTCTAAATGACAGATATTTTAAAGAAAGCTCAATCTACTCCATGGAATTTGAATTGATCTGTTTAGCAAACCATAATAAACTATATATTTACATTCACAGAGTCAGAAAAAATGAACAAGTCTGACAATATCAAATATTGTTGAGGATAAGGACCAATGGAAACTCACTCACTAAAAATAAAAGTAAAAGATGCAAAGGATAAAACTGCTCTGAAAAACAATATTTCATAATATTGTAAAGTTGAACAAGAACCTTTTGTATGACTCAGCAATTGCACCCGTTAAGTGTGTAAGTCAGAAAATCTTGCAGAGATCATGTGCAAGAACGCTCACAGCAGCATAGTTTATAGTAGCCATAATAGGAAACTGAATATCTCTCGAAGGGAAAAATGGATACATAAGTAGGTGTGTGGTCATACAACATACTAACATATGGCAATAAAAACAGATGAATTACAGGTAATTCATCCTCAGTATAGATGAACTTCACAATATTGAATGAAGCAATTAGGCTCTAAAAGTAAATACACTTTTATAAAGTTCAAAAACATTCAAAATGGATTATTAGGAATTATAATAGATAGGTTATTAACATGTTAAAATATGTTAGTATGTTAGTTAACATGTTATTAAACACAATAAATTTTAGTCAAGCTATTTTAAAAATCATGATGATTATAAACACAAAAATCAGGATGCAATTAAAGTTACCTAACTTCTGGAATTAGACGGGGTATTGAGAAGTTGTAAAGAGGATTTCAAATATATAGGATCTAGGTATTTACCCAAATGATACAAAAATACTAATCCAAAGGGATACATGCACCCTGATGTTTATAGCAGCATTATCAACAATAGCCAAATTTTGGGAAGAGCCCAAATGTCTATCAACTGATGAATGGATAAAGAAGATGTGGTATATATATACAATGGAATATTACTCGGCCATTAAAAAGAATGAAATTTTACCATTTGCAATGACATGGATGGAACTTGAGTGTATGACAAGTGAAATAAGCCAGTCAGAGAAAGACAAATACCATATGATTTCACTCATATGCAGAATTTATGAAACAATGAACTTGGGGAGGAAAAGGAGAGAGGCAAACCAAGAAACAGACTCAACTATAGAGAAAAAACTGAGGGTTGCTGGAGGGAAGGTGGGCAGGGAGATGGGTTAAGTGGATGATGGGTATTAAGGAGGGCACTTGTGATGAGCACTGAGTGTTATGTGTAAGTGATGAATCACTGAATTCTACTCATGAAATTAATATTACATTGTATATTAACTAACTGCAATTTAAAGAAAAACTTGAAACTACAAAAAAAGTATTTAGGGAATGTTTTGATTTCTTTACTAAATTGCTATTTCTTTACTTTGCAGATATATTAGAAATATTCTTTCCTATATATGAAATGCTTTATTTTTTAAAGATTTCAAAAAATGAGTAGATGATAAGTAGAGTGGTATGTATTAAATTATTTTTTCTTATGTTTGTCAAAAGAGACATAATCTAGATTCATAATCTAGATATAATCTAGATGGGGGTAGCAATATCTAAGAAGGGTTTGACTGCTTATGGTGGTCATGGAAGTTGTCCAAACTGGGAAGATCTGGGATGCATGTGGGCTGAATCAAAGGGAACTGAGCAGGACCATTTTAGATGCAAGAGAGGAGAGGGAAGCAATAAATCTCTCTCTCTCTCTCTCTCTCTCTCTCTCTCTCTCTCTGTCTCTCTCACAGTACCATGGAAGTGTGCAAAGTGGGAACATGGTTGCAATATGCATGAGCTTTGTGCATGAACATTGTGCAAATCAAGGACAACCTGTCTATGTCTTATTACTTTCCTGTCATGGATTACACTTTTGAAAACTGAGAGGGCTTTTCCTTCTTATGGTGGACTTGAAATATACAAGGATACAATTTGAGCCTTCTGGTTTCCAATAATGTCTCTATTGCCGATGTGTTTTTGAGGAATTTTACTTACTTGAGGCAGTTGAATTACTGTCAATATTTTACTCTAAATAGCAATTATAACTTACATAGTTTTGATTACAGCTTTTTGTTCCCCATAGAGACAGGTAATACTATATAAATCAACACATTATGTTTCCTAAAGTAGAGGACATGCAATAAATGGTATATATGGTTACTTCTATCTCTAATACATGATGTGTAAATTTTTCTAAATAGATGCAAATAATGCCATACCCACTACTTTTGCACATAAGTCAAAGTGCACTGTTCTTTAATTCAAAGTTTGCTGGGATACCTGGCCTAATTTCCATCTGGTTATTCAAAGCACCTTCACTCAGCCTGTGTAAATATATCTGTGTTCCTATGAGAGTACTGCAGGACTATTTCGACTGCCCGTTCAGGCTTTCATTGATTCAGTAAAGTAGATTTGTTTCTGATTTTTTTTAGGGAAGAACTTGGGGAGAATTCAAATCTAAATGGTGTAATGAATATTAAAATCCTCTTGGGAAGTGTTAGTGCAAAATGTTTAAGTCTTTGAAGTGTGTGATTGATATTCCAGACTTGAATGGAAACAGAAACTGGATGAATAATCCTAATTCACACTATATTTAACTTAATTACCTGTGGTCCTTTTTCCATTTAGGATTTTATTTTGAATTGTTTCTCTGATGGCCAGGCAGGAGCATTTTGGAAACCTCACCGAACAAAGTATATTTCTCTGTGCTCTATGGTTATAGAAACCATCTATAGTGCATAGTTGTATAATCACCTAGTCTCTTGAGGCAACTGTTTCCATCATTCTCTCCTCCCTCCCTGCATGCACTCCCTACATATGTTTATTGGGTACTATATCCCATTGATTCTATTTCAGAAGCATCCCTTAAATCTTATTTTAGGCCCTCTTCCTATCTCTGATGGGCCATAGTGGTTTACATCTATCTGGGGATATTATTCAAGATTTCTTCCTCTATTGAGTGGAACCAAACACATTGCTACTACATGACTTTTGTTCTGTAATCATAAGCTCAATTTCCCCCAGGAAGTTCCAGAATATCCTCCATGTGCTCAAGAAGAATCTTTTCTCAGACTCATCTGATCATCTCCCTTCACTGGAAAAATCTCCAACAGCTTATTTTTGACTCTGAAAGAAAGTCTAAACTGCATTAGCATAGAGACCCTTTACTATCCTGTCTGCTTTCCCCTCCTCTAGCCCTTTCCAGACTCAGCACCGCCCAACATACACACATCTCCCACGTATGCTTTTAGCCACTTCCAGTGACTGCCTATTCTTCACACATGCTACATCCTTTAATGGCATTGAGTCTTCACCTGTGGCTTTTCTTCTCAATCTAATACCCTCTTTCTCGTCTCACTGACCTTGTCTGCCTGATGATTCTCCTCATCCATCAAGGTCCAGTTAAAACTCCTTTTCTCGGTAGCTTTCTCATATCCCTCAGGAAAGAGTAGCTGCTCTCATTAGTTCATACATATGTCTATTTTTCTTTTGCCACATTTTGTAACAGTTTTTTCTGTCCATGTGTGTCTCACTTGTGAGCTCCTCAGAGAGGAAGAATGTTGCTTACTTCATTTGTGTATATCAAGTCCGAGTATAGCAGGACCTCAGAACATCGTTTATGACCAAAGAAATGACTGGGAAACTTCCTGTTCTCTAAGGGCGTGGAGTCCAAGGCAAGTATTGATGAAAACATATATGCAAAGAGGCTTCTATCAACAGAATAAGGGATAAAGTTTCAATTAGTAAAGAGTTAAGAATTTGTATATCCACTTGACTAGTGAATTAATTGTATCTATTACATCTGTGGCAAATATGTCCAAGGACTGAAAATGAAGGTTAGGGAACAGAAGGTAAAGCCCTAAGGACCTGTCTGTGGCAAGGAGAGTTCTTTCACTTTCCCTGTGAGGGCAGCTGAGGAAGACACCTGGTGGGTTCCTTCATTACCAACTGAGGAATGTGTCAGAGAAGCAGCAGAAGTAGGTGGTTTATCCGTGGATATTAATAAAGGCTTTTTTTTTTCCTCTCAACTAGGGGGACTGATATGCTTCTATTAACAGTTTTGGAGGTGTTGGCTCAGATTCTTCAATTCTCTGTTGGACGTTACACCAGACTTTTTGGATATGTGCACATAACATTTTGAGATGAACCATGTCCTTAACCAGTTCATAAGATCTTTGTCTTCTGAGATCTATGATGTTAGCTGAAATGTTGTTTGATCAAGTGACTGAATTTGATGAAGTTTAGGGGAGTTAAATGAGCTATATGAAAAAATAAATCTTCCAAAGTCTGGGTAAACTAGGCCAGATGGGATAAATATATGTTCTGCAGCAGAAGAAATTAAAATGCACATATTTAAAAATATGAAGGAGTTAGGATAACTAGTAAAAAAAAGTTCTTTTAGTTTTTTTTTTTTTCTTTTCTTGGTTCTGAGGGTTGAGTTCAGCAGGCCTGTGTGTACTTCCTTATCTGTTTTTGCTTGTCACCCAAGACAAGGCATATTGAGAAGAATTAGGTTAGAAATCAGAAGCTGGAGATTGTGGCACCTGTTGCTTTAGCACTAGCATATAACTTATCCGCTGTTGTGGAAACCATTTAACCTTTCTGGCCCTTACGTTCCTTAGCTGTAAATGAGAACAGTAATAGCTGTCCATGATCCCACTCAAGAATCGAGTGGGATGTAGGAGTGGAAAAGTCATGGCTAAGTCATCTGTAGGTGTACTTGACTTGGTGGAAAATGTGCAGTTATAACTGTAGCTCCCATTTTGAAGAAGGAGGCTATTTTCTTCCCCCCTCATGCACTACTTTTTAAAAACTCAACAAACAATTTAAAAATAACTAAAGCCATAACTTCAGGCCATCAATCAAAAATAACCTAAAACAAGCATCATAGAATGGTGGTGGAATGTTTGATATTAGTCTCTAGGGACATATTTGCAAGTCCAGTTTGTTGGAAGCTGAATGTCTTGTGTAGAGAGGTCAAATAGTAATTCTCCTGAGAGCTGATGAACTACTCTCCCATGAAACAAAACAGCTGACTAGAGCTTTCCATCTGGTTAATTTGTTCTGTGGATACTAACAAAGAAAAAAAAAGTGATGATTTTCTTGGAGATTTACAGAATCATGTAATTATAGCAGCTATTATTGAAATGGTAAAATATATCATGGTAATACACAACTATATTTTATCAAACATTATATTCTTTAAAAATAAAAGAAGTAGAACTCTTATAAAATATGTAGGTTTAATACCATCCTTGAGATTTTTCTCACTGGGAAATTTTCAAGACCAAAAGATGAAACTGTATTATCTAAATCTCTGTCTATTCGGATCCCACTTTTCTGCTTTTAAATTTGTCATTAAGTTTGCCTCTACAATTTTGATCACAAAGGAACCACAAGCATTTCAAATTATGTATAAGTTGAGTTTTCTCTTCTCCTTCCTGCAAAATTGCTGCTATTTCTGTAAAAAGTCTTCTGGAAGAACAGATCTGGTTCCTGGGTTGACTTAGGGTCTCTCTTGCAAGCCTTGTTTTGAAGTGCTGATTAAGTGCAGGGTTTAATAAACGTAAATACTGAATTAAAAGAGACGATTTATCTAAAAGTATTTAGCATAGGGCCAACACGTGGTAGAGGGGCAGAGTGAGTGTTTCTTGTATATGAATTCCCCTGGATCAACCTTATTTCCTACACATGGAATCTATGAGGACACTGCAGATCTAATGTAAATATTAGAAAGTATTTTTCCTGCTTCCTCTCTCTGCTTTTTGGAAAAGTCAACAAATCTATGGAATTCCTTAAGGGTAGTAATTGTATCAGTTTGTTTTGTTTTGTTTTGTTGGTCTTCCTTTTATTTCAAGATCGCCTTCATCACACTCATTAATTACTAACAGTATGTAAACACTAGTAGCTGTTTTCTGAGCACTGAGGAGGGAGCTCCATTGATTCATCTATTTAACACTTTCTACCTGCTTCCCCTTGCATCTCATGACAAATACAAACTTACTTGGCAATAAGCATGACGTGTCGTTGTAAAAATGAAGTCTACCTAAGTCCACTGAGGAAAGACTGAATCTGTAACCATGACCATGTGTGTAACACACACTAATCAGCTCCATCACCCCCACAGGGCCAGGTATTTGCACAAGATCGCATGAAAAATTTGCTATGATCTGGGGAATATACTGAACCAGAGAGGAAATACAATATCTTTTGTACCTTTTTCATCTTTCCATTTTTGAGTTCAATATCATGTGTTATAAAGAGATTGTGAACTGATCACTGTAAAGCCAAGATGGCTATTTTATTTTCCTGAATGTTTTTAAATAAATTCTAATATCCTTCCATAACTAGTGATGAGAAAGCTCAAACCTTGCTCAATTAACTCACCTTTAAAGGGCGACAAACATATTCAATTTAAACAATGGCTTGAGAGCAGGTCAGGTTAATAATTGTGGATCCAGGCACTATGCCAAGTGGTCCAATCACAAGACAGTCGGTTCATCTGAACCCTATACAATCTTGAAAAACTAAAAGTACATGCTCCTTTATAATATAGGAGAATCAAGCAAAAAATACTTTCTATGATTTTCTTTTAAACAAATATGTTTTTAAGTATAAGAAATAAACCATTTCTATTCTGACAAAATAGTATTAGAAACTGTCCAAGAAAATGAATTGCTCTTCATTTGGAAGGTGGCCAATATACAATGATAGATGTATTCTTTAACTAATAGATCCTACAAGGTAATTTTTTTAAATCCCCGACTTACCTAAATGACAACTCCAGTCAAACAAATTAGTTAGGAAGAACTTTCAGCCATTCAACTAAGAGCAATAAATAAGATTTCACCATTGATCACATAATTCCTTCCTGAGAATATGCCAAGTCTAACCATACAATATATTGGCTTTCATATATCCTGGCATTAATGTGTATTACAGCTTCTGTTGGTTTATGATCTTCAAATTCATAAAACACAATGATGGAAGAAGAGTCCAGTTTTGGACCTTCTGAAATTAGGAGAGCCTGTCAACAAGTTCTACTTCACCTTGGACTTAAAGCTTCAGCCATTACTGAATTTTAAGGTTATGAAGGCACATTTATAAATTGTATTATGATATTATGTATTACGTATTGTGATATGTTTAATGGATGCCCTTTGTGTTTTTCTTAGATATTATTTATATTCTACCCTGTATTATAAATGATTTGGAGCTTTGTTGTATTTCTTATAACCATCATGTAGACTCACCGAGAGCAGCTACCGTGTCTTACTCATTTCTGTGCTCTACTGGAAGATGAGCAGTGCCACATATTTTGTGGGTGATCTTCAAAAATGTCTTGGATAAAACTGTTGGTAATTAAAAATGATTTCTATTTCATTAAAAGTGATGATGGCTCAAGACCAGGAAAATAAGCTGTGGCTCCTCCAGTCTTGGAATTTTCTGCTGGGGCATCATATGATTCCCTAGTGACTAGAAGCACTCTTCAAGCAGCATTCTCTTCTTGATTTCTGGGGTGGAGGCACCAGATACTCTTTCTCTTCCTCTGAACTAATAGGCCTAATCAGAGGATAACAAAGTGTCCTATATCTTTGCAAGTCTACCAGCAGTTTTCCAGATGATTGTATGCATCGAGCAGGTATTTGCTGTCTCTTTGGATCTTTCTATTCTGTTTTCAAAGTTGGTGGTTCCTGCAGCTTTAGGCTCTTATTAAGCCTGTTGAAGGCTGGGTGGGGAGGGAAGGGCTGGACCTTTGATGGGAGGAGCTCTTCCTGGCCCTTCACAGACATGGGGAGGATGCAATGCCAGGCACTTGTTGAAGCCCAGCAGCCTGCTACTAAGGGCTGGTCATAAGGCATATGTACCCCTTGTCATATACATGACATTTACAATCTATCACCAAATTCTTAACTTTCAGTTGATTTTTTGGGACAGGTAACAGTAGTATTATTTATAAAACCACTCAGTTATCAGTATCCTATTTGGCTTTTTGTCAACACCTAAATATTTATGTGGTTTAAAAAAATGGTATTTATATTCTTCCTTGCAAGGTAGAAAATTGTAAATCGTATCCGTAAGTGGTGCTTTAGAGCAAATGAGATAATATGTATCAAAATACCTTAAAAATTATGAGTTATGCAAGTATAAACATTGCTGAGAAGGAAAGTATGTAGGAATTAGAGTAATTATAGATGGAAAATGACAAAATTTTAAGAACATTTACAACTTGTTATGCTAATAGTGTTGTAATACTTGATATTGATCAAAACCAATCTTGGCATCTCATCAACTGACATTTCACTTAAAAATACTTAGAGTAACCCTTGAGGAAACCACAAGATACAATGTGATGGAATAGACAGGGAAGGTAGAGGGATTTACTTTTCACTGGGTAGCCTTTTGTACTTTTTGAATTTTGTTCCAAATGCATGCATGGACTATCTTAAATAAAATCTTAACACAAATCAAAAGATTAAGTTTATTTCACTTGACTCTCTTGTTCCTGATCATAAAATGTAAGAACTAGACGAGATAGATCAGTTTCAACTCATTTTACAGATATGAAAACTAAATTCTGAAGATAGTATTCATAGTTACTTTCCAGAAAGATTAGGAAAAATGGAATATATCTTCCAAATAAAACTGTGTAAGCACTTAATAGAAAATACCCAAATTGCTAATCAACATGAAATTTTAAAATATCACTCATTACTTTGCTTTATTACCACATCTGTCATTTGCATGAATTTTAACAAGCTTCTTTTTAGACTAGATTACTACTTTGTAATGAGTGACCAGGTTGTTAAACAAGCATGAATGATTTTCTTTAAGATTGTCCAAAACTGGATGCCAAGTTAGTGACCCACTTAAAGAATCTTACATTTACCACAATTTTGGTAATTTTTCACAATTTGTTTCTCAGCTCTGCTCTGTGTGACCTTGTTTTCTCAAAGAGAAAGAAAGAATTAACTTCCATTTTCCAACAAATTAGCTGCACAACCAGTCTTCTCTGCAATAGTTTTCTGCAATAGTTTAAAAAAAAAATGTCTACCATTAGATCTAGGAGGGTGAGGAGGAAGAGAAATAAGGAGAAGGAGGAAGGAGGGAGGAGAGGGAGCCCAGAAGAGAAATTTCGGAAACTCAGGAAGAGGAACCCCTCTGGGAATAGTAAGATATTTAGAGATAAAGCCTCTTAGTGCTGCAGTCATTTTGATGTTTTTCCTTCCCTATAAAAGCATGCTTCTGATCCAATTCCATTTTTACGGAACCACTAAATCTAGGAGCAGGGAGGGATTTTTGAAATTCTCTAGTTTGTGCCTCTCATCTAACAAATGAGAAAAACTGAAGGCCAGGAAGGCAAATTGTTTTTTAAAGCTGAAAAAGTGGTTAGTGCAAAGGTTTCCACCAGAGTCCAGATCTCCAACTTCTCATGGAAGCCATTTGTCATTGTTTTCATATATAGATGGGCAAAAAGCTTGTATGGAGTGACAGCTTTGGTTACTGCTGTGATTTTTTTCCAAAAGAGAAAAAAACGTATTTGTACCTGGCTCTCCAGGTTTGAATTACTGACCAGGTAACAACCTCACATGCATAGAGAGGTTCATCCTGGAGCTGAAGCCAAGCCACCACTAGCTATACAAAACAAACCAATTATCTTCAACAGCAAGTACATGTCCCCTCCAACATTCAAGGCCAATTCAATTTCTATTGGTTTTCATTTATTATAGTTGTTACTGGTTGGGAAGAAAAACCCAAATCACATTCGGTTTGATTTTCTGAATCCTCACCAAAAATATGAGGAAGTGATGCATGTGTGTATATGTGGTTTGTATGTTTGTGTGCATGTGAATATGTGTGCTGTGGTGTGTGTGGGGGGGGGGGGGGGGGGTGTTGGGGCTGGGGATGTGTGGTGAGTGCTGGAAGTTGATGTTAACTAGTTTTTCCAGTATTTCTGCCTGAAGCAAAATAATCTTCCTACCCGAATGTGATTTACAAAGATACCAGGCAGGACTGTATCCTGTGCTTTGGTGATAGCATTAATCAATAAATTCAATAATTCCCTTGACAGTTTAAAATTTGTTGGTGATGGAGGGGGTGACCATTTGAACGGCTGCATGGTGATATTGAAAACCAGCTTTAATTTAATTTTTATCTATTCTTGGTCTTTGAGTTGTAGACAAGGTTGGTTCTCAGCATCTGTTGAAGGAAAATGCTTGTGGTCAAAGTGCTCACAGCCTCACTCATCAGTTGTGGTTTACACCTTTGGAAACACAATGTGTTGATCTCAGGTTGTTCATGCTAATTTTGAGAGTAAACGGCAAAATCTGTGTTCATTCCCTTGGAAACCAAATGTTCACAGTATTAGCTGACAAATACTGGTTACGAGCTAGTGTTGTTTTCATTTTCACCCGAAGCATCACTCAGTGTGTGAATTTTTAAGTCATGCGGATGTGTCACACACACAGGAGCAGAGATCTCTCCTTGCCTTGCTCAGGGCTGTGTCCCTGGCACCTAAAGCAGAACTTGGCACAAATATGTGTTAAATGAATGCAGGAAGAAAGAAGTCAGATGTTTGGCCACAGAATCTTAAAGGTTTAGAGCCAAACAGACACTCTTCTCCCGTTTTATAAATAGAAGCCAACCCAGAGTCTTTAGATGACTTGTGTTTGAATCACACTTTCTGCGACCTTCATAATCTAAGCTCTTTAGCATAGCATTTCAGACCTTTCATGATCTGGCTCTTTCAACCCAACATTATCCAAAAGTGTACTTTTAGTTCTATGGGTTTCACAAAGAGCTCTGGAGTGCCAACTCCGGGCCATCCACAGTGCTTGGCAGTGAAGGTGAAACCAGGTTTCTCCTTTGAAAAGCTTCCATGCTGGGAGAGAGACTCACAAATAATTCTTTACTCCATGACTCTTCTACCAGATGAGGACTTTGGCTCTAAGTTCTCATGCACAGCTCTCGGTACTTCCCCACACACAGTTCATCTTGGCTCTAGTTAGTCATGTTTACTGCTCAACAGTAAGCTTGTGGTGGGACAGACGCTACATTCCCACCAGACTTCTGATGTCTAGCAGTATCACCAGCATATGTTGAGTACTCAGTAACCATTGTGGATGGAAGAAATGAGGGCAGAAAGGAGAGAGGACATGCGGAGATACTTGGGATAAATGTGTGGGGCCCTCTGGAGATTTCAGGAAGTTTCTAGAAAGCTTCAAGTGAAGCCTCTTCTAGAGCAGTGTCCTAAAGTTTGAATAAAGCTAGTCTGTAGGAAAAGCAGGGGAAAGTTCCTAAGCAGTGGGGAGTCCACATGGTTGTGGAGGTGGTGACCTAGCATGCCAAGGTATGTGGACGACAAGCCAGTGAGCACAATAAGAGCTGCTCGAAGGACCAGACCTGGAAGGCAGCATTTCATCCATAGTTGAGCAAAAGAAACGTCACTTATGAAACTAAATATTTTTACATGTCAGAGCTTTAAAAACCCAGCTATACATTACTGCAAATATATTTAGCCTACTGTTTGCTTCTTGGTTAATGGAAGACCACACTATAAAAGCAGGTCATACGTGTGACATACGCTGACATACGCTGTTAACTAAAAATCTTAATTGACATTTCTGCAATTTACATCGATGACTTAAATTTATAAGAAACCAGGAATGGTTTCTTGAATTAAAAATCATGTAAGAGAAGCTCTCATTTCCCCAAGTTTCTATACTTGTCATTTCTCTTTTGAAATTATTGGGGATAAAACGTTCCTCCCTTGGCTCTTTGATTCTCTTATACTTGTGGGATGACTTAACCGATAAGTAACTGGGCAAAAGGGTCCTCTCTAGTGTAACCCATTCTCCCTCAACACTCAGGTGGAAATTGCGTGCTCACAGGCTGCAACTCTGCTCCTCTCCCTCGAGGGAATTCACTGCAGCCACCTAGCCTCAGGAAGGAGCACTGTCACCTGCAGGGCCCACATTCTCTCTTCTGGGAGTGAACTCAATTCAGGCTGGAAGGGGCAGTCTTTTGAAAAACCTTGTTTTCCAATTCCGTTTCAGTAATAATAAAATTGAAAATAAGTTGATTCACATATGACACCTGCGTCTACTTTGCAATTCTTAGAACTCTGAAAGTAGAGATACGTGATTAAGTGGAACTTTCTAATCCATACATATGTTACAATAAAGGTGGTTTATTCTTAAGTATTGTTTGTTGTATTATGTGTATGGATATGTGGGGAAAGAGGAGGTGAGTGAGTAATATACATACCAGCTTTTATTAACCAGGATGTTAAATTAGGATTCTCTGATTATGCTAGCTTTGTAGTTTAACATTAAAAACAAAATGAAGGAGTGAATAGCATTATTTGTAAGCTCTTAGAAAACAAGCAAAACAATAAATATTCTAATTATCTTGATCACAATAGCTGTTAATTCTTATTTTAAAGAATTTTGGAATTTGACTTAACTGTTTTCTCTTTAGGTTATAGCGTGTAAGGTTTTTGGATTTCAAATATTAGTTTCCCAGGTGCAATTTTCATAATGGCATACGTTCATTTCTATTAATTTGTTTCAGATCATTTGCGGTTTAACTAACATCAAAAGTAAAGTACCAATATGTGTTTTAATAATGATTTATGGTTTACAAAGTACTTTCATGTATATTATCTGAAACAGTGATTTTTAAACATTTTAGTTTAATAATTTATTTAGCATCTAATGAAAACTATCACTTAAGAATATATACATATGCATGTGTTCACAGATACTTCTCAAAACTAAGGAAACCAGGATTCTTGGAACCAGGCTTTAGATTAGAGGTTGCCAACTCTAGCCCAAGGGCCAAAACCTAGCCACAGCCTGTTTGAATGGCCTGAGACCTAAACATAGGTTTTACATTTTTAAATGATCAACACACACACACACACACACACACACACACACACAAATGAAGAATACAATATTTCAACATGTGAAATGATATAAAATTTAAATTTCAGTGTCCTTAAATAAAGTTTTATTGGAACATGGCCATACTCTTTAATTTACATATGGTCTGTGGCTGCTTTTTTTTTTTTAAACAATTTATTTTTAAGTTGGATCGCTACATCCAACATGGGACTCAAACTCACAACCCTGAGATCAAGAATCACATGCTCCACTGCCTGAGCCAGCTAGGTGCCCTTGTGGCTGCCTTTGAACTATCATGGCAGAGTTGAGTAGTTTCCAGGCCTAAAATATTTACTATCTGACCCTTTACAAAAAATGTTTACTGATCCCTGATCTAAAGTTTCAGAGTATATTTTGTCGTTTTTAGTTATATTATGTTGAGTGTTTGTTTAATTATGCTTACGTTTAGGATTTGAAAGGGACCTCTACACACTGCTTAAAAGAATATAAAATTATTGACTAAATGACTTGTAAAATAATGCTAGAAATCATTAATGTGGTATTTGGAATGTAAGGGCATGGCAAAATGGTTCTGATATTGCTTTAAGGGAAAAAAGGAGTCTGAAGTGAACAATCAGTGTGATCTCAACTACATAAATACTATTAAAGAGTAGAAATCAAGTTTAGAAGAAAATATGCTCAAATGATAGACCTCTTGATTGAAGTTATGGATTTTTAAAATCATGTTTACTATTCAGGACTTCATATATTATACAATGTATCTCTTTGACAATAAGGAAAAACAAAATATTGAACTAAATTAGAGTACAGTTGTTCAGTTAAAGATTAGAATCTTCTGTGGTAGTATAACTATAAATATGTTCAAGAGAATGAGTTGATAGACTGAATGTAATTATAGGACCAGAAATCATTTTGAAAAATTAAATTTTACTTCATTTAGGTAGCATGACAGCTTGGTATCAGATGCTTTTTCTTTTCTTTCCTGCATGCAAATTTATACCCATGAATCTGCTAAAGAAATGTTGATCTTTGTGTTAAGAAACAATTTTCCACAAAACTGAAGCATTGTTAGTTCTATACTGAGAGGCATTTGGTCAAAATTTATGATAGATTATTCCTTGTTCATAGGAGACTCATGAAATGGTCATCAACATAATGCATAGATTCATGATGTAAAGAAAATTAAACAATTTGACCATTTTTTTTCTGTAGCTACTATACTGGCTTTATCTACTTGGTGAACATTTGAATGAATATATAAATGAATAAATTACCTTGTATGACTTTCTGGCTCTGGAAAAAATACATAGTTTGATATCTTGATCAGGACAACTCTTAATACTCTTAAAACATATTAGGGATAACATGACCACATTAATTAAATTGTCTTATGAAGAGTTGTGAGAAATCATTGAAGAGAATAAAATCAAGCTGGGATACAAGGAGCCCAGAAGCCCATTCCCCACTGTCTTCAGTGCTGTAATTGTGATTAAATTGTGAATAAAACAAAAAGGTGTATTCTTAAATAATGTGAGGGGAGAATCTGATGTATCAAAATGATCTACTGAAAAGTAAAACTCAGAATCCATTTGGTGGTTACTGCTCTGGCAAAATGAACAAACAAAAGAATATCTCAAATCTATGTTAGCAGCAACAGTATTATAACAGAAGAATTTGAGAAGAAATAAAAATAACCATAAGAGACTCAGCAATAGAGAACAAACTAAGGGCTGATGGAGGGAGGTGGGTGGGTGATAGGCTAGATGAGTGATGGGTATTAAGGACGGCACTTGCTATGATGAGCACTGCGTGTTATAGGTAAGTGATGAATCACTAAATTCTACTCCTGAAACCAATAGTGTAGTGTATGTTAACCAACTAGAATTTAAATAAAAATTTGAAACAAAAGAAATAAAAATAAAAATAGAAATGTTACTATTACGCTAATACAAAATTCTACAAAATGGGTATTTTTATTCCATCTTTAAGACAGGGAGGCAAACTAATTTGCCTGAGGTTGCAGAAGACTCAACATGGACCAGACTTCAAAGCCTTGATTCTCTTCTCTGTGTCACACTATCACCATTGCATTGACTTTTTAGCCTTGTTTATTTATTTAATGAATTTGAAGATCTTTGTCCCTTTCTAGTGTGTTAACAGTCCAACTCAGAAGCAGCATTTGGAGGACTACATCTAATATTTCCTTTTACTCAAACCAGATCTTAAAGCTTTCTGTTCCCTGTCTCCATTTCTCATTTTACAGGTCTTTGGAAATGTGTCTATAAAATGCATTCACTCTTTACTGATCACCTGCAATCTGCAAAAGAGTGTTTGAGGTATTAGAAATTTAGTATTGCCACAGTCCTTCACTCTAAAGGGGCAGATAGTCTTATAGGCGAGACAGATAAATAAATGAGATTATTATGTGAGACCAGAAGGCACATTGGTAATATGAGAATACTCAAAGTGGTATGAAATGTGGACTTGGGTGGAGGGTATTCTGTAAATACTTCCCAGAGGATGCAAACCTGAGCTGAGATCCAAAATATGAGGGTGACTGAGTTGAGTTAACTTTGTAGGCAGAGGCTCTGCCAAGAAGTGCCTTTGGAAGTTTGGCAGAAAGCAGGCATTTGCTCTGTTCTTAATGTGCTGAAGGTCATTCGGCATGTCTGAGCAGTAGTGTGTGTGCGTGTGTGTGCATGTGTGCCCACCAGTGCCACAGTAGAAGAATGTAGAGGCTAAGTTATTCAAACTATTGACTGGTGATAATAATAAGGCCATTTAACACTTACTCTGGGCCAGGCACTCTTGCAAGTAATTTTAATATCACATGTTTATTTGTCATAAAAAACCCAAGAAAAAGGTACACCATCATGATCTCCATTTTATATACAAGGAAAAGGAGACACACAGAAGTTGAGTGACAACTTCAGGTTTCCAGACCTAGGGAGCAACACAACTGGAACTTGAGTTCCAGCCAATCTAGCATGAGAAGCATGGTCCTTGGACTAGTATTATCAGCTTCACCTGGAAGCTTGTTAGAAATGTAAAATCAACCCAGACCTACAGAACCAGAATCTGCATTTTAACAAAGACCAGGTCCTACCTGAGCACTTCAAAGTTTGAAGAGATCTGTTGTAATCCCTTATAATCTATTATTGTTTCTCTTTAACTTTGAGAAGGAATCTGGACATTACCTTAAGGCCAGTGGAAAAGGAAAAGTTTGAAGTAAGAGGTTGGCAAAGTCAAATGTGTTTTTACACCAATTGTTTTAGGTCAATCGCTCTGGCTTCAGTATGGAGCCTGCAGTAGCAGAGGGCAAACCTGTAGGCAGAGAGACCAGTGAAAGGCCTACTGTTCGCCAAGTACAAGAAGATGGCAGCCTGAAATTGGGTGGTGGCAGTAACAAAGGAGAGGTGTAGGCGAATGCACAGGACAACCTTGCCAGAACTTAGAGATTCTTTGGGTATTTGAATTGAGGGAGGGGAGGAGTTAGTTCCCCCAAGTTTATGGCTTGAGCAACTGCTTTCACCATGGTGTCATTTACTATGTAAGAGTATACCTGAGAGAAATTGGGTGGGGAGTCGAAAACGATAATTTGCTTTTAGATTAAATGATGAGATTTGGGAAGACTTTGGGGCAGCCAAGTATAGCTGTTTAGCCAGGGCCAAAGAAAGCCCCGGAAACCATGTATAAATGGCAGGGAAACCATATAAATTACTTGGGTATGTTGGAAGGGGTCTTTGTGCAAGTCCTGGTTTGTCCCTGATATCCCTTCCTCCTCTACCATTTAATTCATTGGGGTCCAAGCCTACTCCGAGCAGTTTTGTTTTCAGCAGACAATTAAACATACAGGTCTATGGCTCAGAAAAGATACTTAAGCTAGAGATACAGATTTTGGATTCATAAGCCTATAGAACAGATGATAACTGAGGCAGTGAGATTTCCCAGAAAGAGAAAAGGAGTCCAGGATACAGGGGAGAAGAAGAGAAATCTGCAAAGCAGACCAAAAAGAGTGGTCTTTGTGGGAGAGAAGTAAGAGTTTGATATCATGGAAGCCCTGGGTAAAGCGTGTCTCAAAGTGGGGGAAATGGAGAATAGGGTAAAATTGATTCTAGACACTGAATAGATAACGAGAAATGTCTGCTGGATTTAGCAATACACTAGTGATTGACAACCTCCATGAGAGCTGGGAAAACCTGATGAGGACTAAAGCCAGATTACAATAGACTGAGAAGTGGGGCTCGGGAAGCGGAGATTAATAGAGTGTAGACAACTTTTCAAGAGATTGATCTATGAAGCTGAGGAAGAGGGGAACTGGAGGAGCTCAGTAATGAAGGAGAAACGTTTTAAGATGGGAAATTTGAGCATGTTTGAGTGCTGATAAAAGGAGCCCATAAAGAAGGGAAGATTAAAGACTGTGATGCTTGAAAGGGTAATGGACACTTGTATAGCTCTTCCTTTTATGTTCCAGTGTACCAGTAGGTAGGTATGGAGATATGGGAGGATGGTCAGAGAAATGGGAAGACTCCTCTGCTGGAGTGGAAGAGTCATCTGTTCCACATTCTGGGGTCTTTAGTGAGTTAATCCTACCAGCATTCCATCCTAAGCCTTGCTCTCCACAAAAGGAACTGTTCTGCTCCTTGAAAACTCCACTTTTATTTCCATTACACACTGCTCAGGACAAGTATGGCCATGAATTAACTAAGCACCTGCTTTAAAATTTAAACTTTAAACTTGGGGCCCCTGGGTGGCTCAGTCAAGTTGAACATCTGATTCTTGATTTCTGCTCAGGTTATGATCCCAGAGTTGTGCAATCAAGACCTGTATTGGGCTCTGTGCTGAGTGTGGAGCCTGCTTGGGATTCTCCCTCCCTCTCTCTTTCACTCTTTCCCCCTCTGTTCCTCCCCAACTTGTGTGTGCTCTTGCTCTCTCTCTAAAAAAAAAAAAAAAAATTAACCCTTAAACTAAAATCCTTGCCTTAGCCTTACCTGTCTTCAGGTGAGGACAGTTTAGAGAGACAGTTTAGGCATACTTCTGTCCAAAACCCTTTAAAGATTTGGTGAACCCACTGGTACCAAAATATGTCTGAAGCTGAGGTCTCTGGTTTCACAGAAACCAGTGGCTCGTAATCAGGACCCCAGAGAATACTCAAGGGCAGATTTCAGGTATCTATCAACCCCAGATATGTAATTGAAAAATCTATTTGCAATGGGCTTTTTTTTTTTTTTTTTTTGAGAAGAGGATCCATTGATTCTATCAGAGTCTTAAGGGCATCTGTAGTCTGTGGAGATAGATAAATGCTCAAGCTGATAATTTCCAGGGTACCAAAAAGTAACCAATACTAATGACGACAATCAGAGAGGAAAAAAGACAATTATAAGAACATGGAAATACAAGTTTGTTTAACTGTCATCTGACTCAGAATTTCCCATGTGAACCCAAGTATTTGGTTTTCAATTCTAAAGAAATCATGTTTCCTAGATTGAAAACATTAAAAACAAATCAAAGCTTTTCCAACATGTTCTAGATGAACATTTATTTTCAATATTATAGTTGAAAGTTACTAGACTTGCCTAAGGAACCCAAATGAATCTACCTTTATTCAAAATGTTGTTGGTAAGTATAATAAAAATCAGAGGTAAACTTGTCAGTGAGGTGATATGACATTAAAACACAAATCTGCTGCTCTTGCTTAGAATTGGCAACTAATGGTAACATGTGGAAATCAAGGAAGTGTAGAAAACAGACATCAGAGTTTACCTTCCCCATCAAACAATTTGGATTATGGCTTCAGGCATGTATCATAACAAATATGTTAAGAAATATCTTGTATGATACATGCTTGCAATATTTGCATTAAATATTAATCTATAGGCTTTGCTGATGAAAATGCTAGAATTTATACATGATGATATTGTGAATGTGAAATGACAGTTAAAATGATGTGAGGACTTTCTTACATTTTATTTATAAGGATTACACGTTTTATTCATGATTCTTTTCAGTTTCCACATGTTTGAAACCCAAACTAACAGCTTAGTTTTCAAATGGCTGACAGATACCACAGAGGGTCTGACTAAACTAGTGAGGGAGAAAGTGTAAACACATATGGAATGTATGCTTTTGCTTAAGAAACGCTGTTTGTTTCAAGAAGCAATGCTTAAGATTCCTGTAATAGATTATATATTTGTGTGGGCCAGACATACAGACATTTCAATTCAATCTCAGAAAACCTAACACTAGGAATGATCTTGGGGCGACTGGGTGGCTCAGTCAGTTAAGCATCCGACTTTGGCTCAGGTCATGATCTTGTGGTTCATGGGTTCGAGCCCCACATCGGGCCCTGTGCTGGCAGCTCAGAGCCTGGAACCTGCTTCAGATTCTCTGACTCCCTCTCTCTCTGCCCCTCTCCCGCTTGCACTCTGTCTCTCAAAAATGAATAAACGTTAAAAAATTTTTTAAAAATTAAAGGAATGGTCTCTAAGCCTGCTTCTGGAACAAGCAGGCAGATTTTTCTTGAAAATAGCAGGAATCTCACTAACTCACTTCAAATCTGTAAATGACTTCAAATTGTGCTCCGGATACATAAACCCAGCCATAAAATAACCGCAGTGATAAAGTTAGTCATTCAAATAAACGAAGCCAAATAAATCCCCAGAATCCTGCCACCTTTTTTTTGTTGTTGTTGCTGTTCTGTTTTATGGCAATGAAGCTATAACGTGTATAAAAGCCATTTTCACAACTCAGGAGGCAACTCTGAAGAGTTATCTGTCCACTATGTGGCCCCCGCACACATATTATTGAAGTGAGAAATCTGAAAAGCTCAGCTTATAACATTTGATAACTTTTGGCTCAAATAGCTTTTTAAAGTTTCTAAGAAACTTCAAGATATACACTTACTTGCCAAGTAAAAGTGTTCTCATAAGAGGTTACTAGAAATTTTATAAGAATCGCTTATACTTAAAAAGAAATGAATGCCGAAATACCACATAAAAACCACAAAGGAAACATGGAAAAGAAAACAGAACTTACTTTTTCTTAAGTTGCTTCTTCCTGTGATTTAAAGAGTAGGAAAGAAGAATATATGATGATTTTTTTTCCTCCAACACATCCAAATGTCAACTCCAAGAGGAATAGAATGAACCACCAGAGCTATCTGAGGGTCCCCCCAGTTGCAGCTTTTTCAACTTTGTAGAAGAAAATAGGAGGGTGAGTGGGTTTCCTCCAAGTCTTGTGATGTGTACGTAGCTGACTCCTACTGGGCTGAAAAAGCACTCCTTGTCAATTTTTACTTAAAATTGGGAGTAACAAATTGTCTGCAGGATATCCTTAAAGGGAAATTCTGCCAAAATTAGTATTTGAAATATCTGGATAAGCTCCAGAATTTTAAAGTACAATGTGTATACACAGACAACTCACATGCACACTCAAGAAATTTCCACTGCCTAGGCTAAATTAAGGGCATATTTAAATTTTTAACAATCTCTAAAAGGATGATGTATTTTCCTTTTCCTTGATTAATCTGTTTTGTTTGTTTGATTTTGTTTCGTTTTCTTGCTTTCTGGTGACTATCTGAACCTGTCTCTTAGGTTAGAGATGGCTGCACTACAGAGCTTTTCTGTCGAACTATCTGGAAAGAGATGAAGCCCCATGTTCTTACCTGAAGAATTTTTGGTAGCTTGAGAGATAAACCCTGGGTTGTGGCTTCTATCACTGCCTTCTTGGGAAACTTGGGAACTTTGAGCCTTGGATTTGACTAGAATAACTCCAGGTAGCTACCTGCTTCCTGCACGCGCACTGAGGACTTACCACTCCCTGCTTCTTTCTGCCTGTTGCCCTATGAGCTGGCACCAATTGTTATGTCACAGTCCTGGCTATATGACTTCACTTAAACATAGACTCATCTGGTCTTTTGAAATCTTCAATTCAAAAATGAAAAGTGGATAGAGATTTTGAGAGTTGGATCTAAAACTGTATTTGAATATCGTAATCCAGAACAGGAATTCTCCGTGGACCAGATGGACTAGGGGACATTTGCTCCTAGAATTTCTACTTGAGGCCATTTCTTCACTTTATAAAGTGGGGCGAGAGAAGAAATGTTCTCTCTGAACTTCATTTGTTCCCAGACAAAAACTGTTCTTGTTCTAAGTGCTAAAGAAATTATATGTTAATATTTTCTGAGATTGAACTCAGGTACACACACACACACACACACACACACACCAAACAAAAAAACCCAAAAAAAGTTGAGTTGGGGAAATGTGTGCATTGCTATTCACCTGAATTTGATGATTTAAGATGAGAATGAGGGGCACTTGGGTGGTTCAGTTGGTTTAGTGTCCGACTCTTGATTTCGGCTCACGTCATGATCTCAAGGTTCATGAGACTGAGCCTGGGTCAGGTTCTGCACTGACAGAGCAGAGCCTGCTTGAACTTTTCTCTCCCTCTCTCTCTGCCCCCTTCCCTGCTCATGCTCTCTCTATGTGCCTCAAAATAAATAAACTTAAAAGATAGATATGAAAATGAAAACATGGTGAGCAGCAGCAACAAATCGATTCAGTGAAAGGACACAAGTACATTCAACTAGTAATAGATTGTAATCCGCATGACCCTACTGCTAGCCAGGCATTATTTTTACCCTTTTATAGGTGAGGACGTAGAGTCTCGGAGATATAAATTGCATATGTTCCCCTCTAATTATGGGGCCATCACCGTCTCTGTTTACACCCATGCTTCCTGAGAGGGTAGTCTACATTCTCTGATACAGCTTCTGACCCTACTGCTTTATCCTCCCACAGTTGCAATCTGTCTTCCACTTGAACCACTCCACCAAAAAAGCTTCAGTAAACTCATAAAAGGTCTTAATTAGCCCTCCAAAGGGCACCGTCTTTAACCTTACTTGAGATTTCTCATCTCTTTCCATGTCTGTTTCTTTTTGAAATTTGCTTTCATTAAATTTGGTTTCACTAAGTTACATTCTCTCGATTTCCTCCTTTTTTAGCACCATCAGCCTCCTCTCCGGTTATTCATCTCAGCCTTCCCTAGAGCTATGGAAACCATTAGCAATTATACGACTACCAAACCTGTGTTTTCAATTGTTATCACTCTCTGAGCCTCCAGACCTGTTACCTGTTGCCTGTTGGCCATCTTTTTCTACAGGTCCCCAGGCATCTCAAACTGAACGGTCCCTAATAAAGCTCCTCATCTTCTCCTATCACTTCAAATCCTCTCTAAGGGCATGGGCACAATCATCCAAGCCGTCACCTTAGACTGTCCTCACTTATTCTCCACCATCCCCATCAGTCATCCCCATCACCAACTTCTGCTGGTTCTACTTTGTTAGCTCTCCCTCAAATTTGTCATCCTCCCTGCACTCTGGTTCTCACCTTTCTCACTTGGATTACTGGATCAGTCGTAGAACGACCAGTAGCTGCCTCAGTCCAGTCCCCTTCTATCATTTCTCTACATCACTATAAAACAGTATTTTAAAATACCAGTTTATCAAATTAGAAAATACCTGCTTCTGGAGCACCTGGGTGGCTTAGTCGGTTGACCCCCCAACTTCGGCTCAGGTAATGATCTCACAGTTCGTGGGTTCAAGCCCCATGTTGGGCTCTGTGCTGACAGCTCAGAGCCTGGAGCCTGCTTCAGATTCTGTGTCTCTGTCTCTGTCTCTCTGCCCCTTCCCTGCTTGTGCTGTGTCTCTCAAAAAATAAATAAATGTTAAAAAAAAAAAAAAAGAAAATACATGCTTCTTGCAGAAAACATGGAATAAGAATTGAAAAAATAAAGAAAATTTAAAATGACTTGCAATCGAAGAGACAGCCACAAGTCAAATCTTAGCCCAAATCTCTTTAGAATATTAGGTATGTACATACAAAAAACTATACAAGGACATTTATACAAATGTTTATACGGTATATTTAATTAGAAAACCAAGACCACATTATATAGTGTTCTGCATCCTTTTTTTTTAACCTAATATACCATGAACAATTTTCCAAATCGAGTATCTTTAAGGTGGTTGTGAATAAAGGCTGCAATATAATGAAACACATGAAATATATTATGGACTAGTGGTCTCTCTTCTCTCTGTCTCTCTTGCTTTCTGATTTGTTTTCTTCAACACCAAAACTTACCCTGAGCGTTTATCATGTATGAGTCACAAGGACTTAGATTTTGGTGAGAAAGGGGGGAAGGAGAAAAATATAAAACACTCACTTTAAGTTCATTTACATTTATTAGATACTATTTAAACAACTGTATTTTCTATACTTACCATGTGTCATGTCTTCAAGCGATTAACCCAGTCTGTAAGTCTGCATAGTAGAGTTAGGTGAAAGGTATATTTTAGGTGAGTAGACAAGATCAGTAGGAAAGCAATTTGATCAAGTGCTTTTTCTTCTTCACATTGAATGACAAGAAACATATGAGAAACCCCATAGGACCTTTGTCTTAGCTTGACTAGTCAGATATAGGTTTTTTGGGGGGCAGACTAGCATCTGAATAAAAAAGAGTACTTCAGAGCCAAGGAGACTGCCTCCTTTCTGGGCAAGGCAGGCTGTCCATGCTCCTCTTCAACTAGAAGCTGGGGAAAAAGACTTGTACATATCAAGTCCACATTTTACTTTTCAGACAGGAGAGACATTGATTTCATAAATAATAGTAATTTTAAAGGATTTTGATATGTTCTCAAACTACCTTTCAGAATGGGCAGTCTTTCTAAAAGACAAATCTAATTACCTTATTTTCCTGGTTAACCTTGTAAAACTCCCCGTTTTCAGGATGATGGCTAAACTTTTTCGCTTAGTGTACATATAAGGTAGTTCATGATCTCCCTCTGGTCTCTCCAGCTTCAGCTTACAATGCTTCCCCAGATCATTTTTCACATTTCTCATACTTAGGGTTTCCCAAATGTCTCATTATTTCATATTAGTTCATGTCTTAGTACTTCCCGATCTCCTCCTCTCTCTCAGAAATGCCTGATTTCACTGGGCTTGTCCTACTTTTCTGTCAGGACTCAGTTCAGGAGGTCATCTCCAGCCTGTTCAGTTCCCCTCCCCACTGTGCAAGACAGTGGACTTTCATTTCTTCCCCCATAGCATCCTCTGCTTGTTGATTCTTGCCATCTCCTTGAAACAAGGTGTATTTATTTTTCATACTTTTACTTATTCAACTAACATATGTATTTTTAAATTATTTATTTAAATTCAAGTTGGTTAACATACAGTGTAGTATTGGTTTCGGGATAGAACCCAGTGCCCAACAAGTGCCCTTCTTAATGCCCATCACCCATTTAGCCCATACCTCCCCTACCTCCCCCATCTAGCAACACTCAGTATGTTCTCTGTATTTAAGAGTCTCTTATGGTTTACTTCTGTTTTTATCTTATTTTTCCTCCCCCCGCACCATGTTCATCTGTTGTCTTCTTAAATTCCACATGTAAGTGAAGTCATCTATTTATTTGTCTTTCTCTGACTACTCAGTGATCAAGAAGAAGGAAATGTTGCCATTTGCAACAACGTGGATGTAACTAGAGTGTATTATGCTAAGTCAAAGTGTATTTTTAAGATTTACATTTGTATTCCTAGTTCTTCGTAGTCATACGGGATCCAGGAGATTGTTGAGCTCAGGATTGAAATTCACCATGTCTCCCCTTTCTTCATCGCACCACAACACAATCTCTTTCCTCCTGCTCTGTAAACACACATCCACGATGTGGATTAGTCATATTACTAATCACTGAAGAGAAATAGAGGTGCAAATAGAGGCAAACCTGGTAAAACAAATAATAAAACACTGGGAACTTATAAAAATTTAATACATATTCAAAGTAGTTATTCCTTCTTTTTTGGTGATGTAAATTGAATAAACACTTTTCATTTGTGTTTCTGTGTATTCTGTTTCTAAAAGCCTGAAAGTCAAGGTTTCTTTGTTAGATGGTTTGGAACAAATTTTTCCCAGGTTCTATTTAATTTTTTGTTCAGTGTCGTCTTCAAAGTAGAGCAACTTGTGTGAATCTAGGCCATTTTAATGGCCACTTTAATGTGGTCCTAGATTTCTGTGGAAAATGTGCATCTGAGTTTATGTTTTTCCTTCATCTCCCATATATACTGGGGTAAAGGCTTCATTGGTATTAGTCAAAGAAAGCAAACCTTCCATGGTCTCCAACCTCTACCCAACTAACATGTTAATTCTTGACAGAAAAAAAATGTCCCATTGGCCCTGGGATGAGTAGCATTTCTGGGGAAGCAATGAACTCTTTGTTCTCATACGCTGCAGGGATGAAGTTTTGGTGTGATGGTGGGGTGGTCCGGAGCCAAAGGCCAAAGAATTCTTGAAGACATCTTTGGTGCAAAAGGTGATTTATTAAAGTACAGGGCAAGACCCGTAGGCAGGAAGAACTGCATGGGGTCATGATGGGTAACTCCTTACATACCTTCAGGTTGCGAGAGGATCAAGGATATAGTATGTCTCTAAGGAATTTTGGAAGCAAGGTTTCCAGTAACTTGAGGGGCTAGCTGTTGCTAAGGAAACATTTATTACCATTTAATAAAACCTTAGTCATAAGAGCCTTTAGATGTATACTGAGGGGCCATAAGCTTGGAGTATGATTGCCAGCATGTATCTTGGGGCAGTTAAGATAAAGGAAGTAAACTTACAGGATCCTGGAGGTTGGGATAATGTTAAGCTAAGGTTCTCCTTTTGCCCTAAAGAGTCATCCTTGAGACAGCTGAGCTCCTAGAAGGAGGTCACTCTGCCTGTTTCAAGGACTTGTCAATGGGCTGTAGGCAGTAAGGGAATTTAATTTTTCATTTGCCTTAGATTCCCACATTACCATGGCAAGCACTTAAACTCTTTTCCTTTGTTCTTGGGTAGCCAGAAGTGTCCAAGGAGTATCACTCATATTCAAACGGGGGGGTGGTGCCAGCTTGCATTTTGCCCTCTGCTTGCCCCATGCTCCTTCTTCACGAACAATCACTGTTGCACTCTGACCTCATCTTTGGTGCTTTATGGTCTAAATCACACTCCCTAAAAAGTTCAAGATGGTTCTATATTCAAATTAAGCAACTTATACATTTATTATTCTGATTTCATATCAGTATCTTTTCTGAAAATTCACTGATTTTGATAAGATAGGCCATGGTTCACTGAATCATTCTGATGGCTAGAAGTGGGTTTCCCTTGACTCTTCAGAAACATGTGGTCTGGAGAATGGAACACACGAACACATTATTCAGAAAGCTCTATTGTATCTGCAATAGTAGGAAGTGGCAGATAAGAGTATAGCTGTACATTTGCTGACATGTAGCTAACCGAAGATGATTTACTCAGGTAAAATGGTTCATGACTGGCAAACTTTCATGGAATGAGACACTGAGGACTATAGAACTATTTTTGTGCAAGAAAATATAATAAAATCTTTAAATATATTCAGGAAAAGAATTTTAAAATGTGAATATGTTACATGTAACATATGCATCAATTAATCCTAGTAGCAATTAAAATAATGGAAGCTCCAAAGTACCACAAAATTTAACAGAAATAGGCAACTTTATTTTTAATAACACTCTTAAATCTTCCCATCAAGATCATAGTAGATAACCATTTAAGAATTTTTATTTATCAGTGAGATTAGATTTTTACATACAAAATCAGCTATACCACTTTGTTTTCAAAAACAATAAAAATTGTTCTTATTTACTGTGAAAAATATGAACCATTTTGATAAATGAAAAAAAATTAATGTAACCAAGACAATCCTTTTCTTTTTATTTGCTTGGTCGTCTCTCCTATTTTTATTCCTACAAATTAGGAAGGCCAGAATGATTTTATTTGCTTCATTGTTTATGACCTAGTTTGAATCAAATGTGGATTACTCTGGTATCTGCTGAAACATAAATGATAAGTTCTTAAAGACTGGATAAAACCTTAGGTTTGGTTTTTAATATTTTGAAAGCTGAATAAAAAAAACTACGTGGAGTTTGTGGTCACAGAGGATTTGTCATTTTCTTCCTTTGCCCATATGAAAATACATTAATAGAAAATTACCAGTGGAAAAACATTTTTAAATTTAGGTTACATTCCTATCAACTTTAATAATAATGTTTAGTTAGCAATTGTATCAATTTCTTTCACTCAATATTAACACTCTGTCTGAATTAGAGTAGAGGTAGACTGATATTTGTATTCAAACATTTTGAAACAGGAAGTTTTAAATGCCATATGAGGAATTATATAAAATAGTATTTTAATATTTGAAATTTAACTTACTATTATATTCAAAATAAGTTTCTTTTTGATAATAATAAATTGTTGCTTAAGACTCACTTGCTTGAAATTATTACACCAAGGAACTATTTTAGTTACTTTTAACTACTAGTAGTCTTTAGAAAACAAGAATACCTATTTTCTTACATGGATTTCCATTTTTGGAAAAAAAAAAGTTTCAATGACTTCAATGCACTTATAGATCCTCCTACAACAAAGCATTAGGAGCCAGAGTGACTACTGATATAAAAAATAACATTTAGAAATGCAAATTGGGTTAAAGAAAAAATACTTGTATTACATTTTTAGTTATTCTAATGTGATTTATATCTATTAAGAAGTAATTTTTATTTTTTCTCTCACTCTTGTTAGTGTCTTGTTTTACAATAGACCATAGCAATAAATGGGCCCCTCTGGTGTTTTTCTGCAGCTGTAAAGGCATCCCTGAAACTGTCAACCACATAAAAGTTCACTCCTGTGGGGGCAATGGGAGGCCCTCTATCTGCCAGAAATAAAAGCAGGGGCTTAGTAATAAAAAGTTCTTCTGCAAATTTCTGTATTTTAGGTTTGAAGCATTGTCTATTAATTTTCAAATACACGATTTTTATTGTTGACACCAAAGGGTTTTTTTTTTTCCTTTTTAAAAAACACATGGCCACATTTTAAGTTTCCACCTAATATGGGTATAAATATAATAATGTCACTTGAAATCTAACAACACAACGAATGAGTCCTTTTCTAGAGATGAAAGATATCAGAAAATTTATTCTTCATTTAGCATCTGAAAATAAAACTGAAATGGTTAATTTTTAGAATTATATTGTGAAAAAGAAATCTTCCATGGTTGAACCCAATTTATAAAATTCACATTTTTATAAGGTTTACATTGAATACAACACTACTGTTTAGACTGAATTGCGTGTGTGTGGGTGTATGCATGGGGGCATTACTGGGAGGAACTGAGGACTGTGAAATGAACACTTTGTGGTAACCACTCACCATATTAAACTTTGGGAAAAATGTATACTATATGATAAAAGTAAATTAAGATCATTACTCTTCTGTCATAGATGACTTCCTGGATTTGAGAACAAGGTCTTTAATGGATGAAGAAAGTTCTTGAAGCTCTTTACGAGTAGTATTGGTGATATCTTCTTGTTCTTTGTCTAATTCATCACTCAAAGGATCATCTCCCTGGCCAGTCTTCTTATTTTGACTAACTAAATGCTTTACAACTAAACCTTGATACTTTACCAAAAGAGTATGCTGATCCTGTGAAAAGAGAAAGGAGAAGAAAAGTTAACAAACATTAAATTAATTTTCTGTGGAACAAGCATGATTTGTTCAACCAACACCGATCTTTATAAATCAGTATAATGATCTTAAGTAGAAAACTGAATCAAGTAAGGTCCTTGTTGGCAAGTTGACAGGTTAGGGGTGATAAAACATGAATACAGATCAATTTAATGTAAACCGACTTGGCTAGGTTCTATCACCAGACATTTAGTCAAAGTTACATGGAAGTTCAAAGAAGCCCAATTACTTTTAGCTGAGAAGTTTCTCAGAAGAATCTGTGCAGGGTAAGACTTTTTGAACTGGTCCTTGAACAATAGGTTAAATTTATAAGCTGAATTGGAAGACTGGACATTATTACATCTTTTGTGAAAGCTTAAATTTCCAAATTCAGAATATTTTTTTTTACTATAGATCCTGTAGGATCCCAAAAGATTCTTGAGCTATGCTGAGTTTTTAAAATCAATCTTCTATCACTGTTCACATTCTTCAACGGGAAATCATATTAACATGTTTTGTGTCTTACTGTTTACGATGATTCAAACCTATCCATTCAAAATCTTCAGAATCTAAAAGCTTTAAAAGTTTCGAGTGCACTGACAAGATGATACCTCTGGAATTTTACTACTGAGAAAGGCGATGATCTGTGGGACACATCTTCCAGGTGCATGGAGCATGCTGTGGGTTGAGAACTGAAACAGAAGGACTGATGTGAGGTGCAGAATAAGAGCAGGGTCTTCTGTGACTTTTAGCTGTTCAGCCAGTGCTTGTCGATGCTGGAACAATATCTGCCTAAACAAAAATAAAATCACAAAACACATTATCATATTTTCTCCAGCTCTCACCAATTTCACTTCTTCCCTTCTGTATTCATTTTTAGCTTCTCCAGTTTAGTTATCTAGCTCCATAAACATCTTAAGGGATATTTTAAATAGGAAGTATAGATACACTTGACCCTAAATGGTATGGATAAACTAATATGCTAGAGAATGATACAGAAAACTAGATAGCAGGGATACTCAAGGTATACTTTTTATTTTAAGTTGTTGGGAATCAGACAGAAGTGCACTAATGCACTTAAGCTTTCTATAGCAGGTCTCAAAGCCAACATAAAGTTCCCAGGCTTGATCTACTAGGGGATTAGGGAACCTTGCTACCCTATCAAAATGGGACAGAGAGGGAGACCTATGTATTGAATATGCTTAAAGGTATGCAGCCATTTGGATACAAGAGTTCTCTGTGCAAGATCCACACAGTCATCAACTTCAGACATGAAATATCATACATCGAAGAATCTGTTAATAATGTAGATTAATTGAATGTTGTTACCTTTCCCTTTTTTTGTCTCCCCTTTTCACCATAATATCACAAGCCTCTGCTGCAGAATCCAGACAAGAAAGAAAGTCTTCTATGCTCTGAAAAGGTATTTAATGCCATAATTTACTTTTATTAACAGGTTTCCTAAAGAAATACAGTCATTTAATACTGTTCTATAGTATTATACCCTAAATACAATTTTTAAAAAGGTCATTTTGTTATTGAACTTGACATTGTGATTTAGGACTAAAGAGGATAAAATGTCCCCAGCCTGTTCTCCCCCTTCACCTCCCAAAGAGATTTAGTTTACAATTATTCTTATAAAAATGTACTCAAAGGTCATAAATTCTAGCCCCATTATCTAAACAGAATCCAACTTACCTTTTCATTCAGAGAGCTATGTAGTTTTGTGAGAGCTACTTTGGTTTCTTCTGATAATTTACTTAAAATTTTTTTTCTTACCTATAAGGGGAAAAAGATTCTTTTGGGATTGTGACTTTAACATGTGGTGGATATAAGATCAAACAAAACAAAACAAAGTATATTTGTTGCTATAATAGAATACTGAATAGAATTTATCTTTGTTTTTGAGTTTTAGCTCTCAAACTAGGGATAAAAACATGCCAAAAGCATTCTAATATCTGAAAGCTAGCTAACAACCAGTCAGCCAATGAAGCTAGATATAGCTCTACTCCTCCCTTCTGGCCCAGCAATGTAAGAGGAAGATGGGGCAGGGGAGTGGCAGGGGGTGGGCCGAGGGACGAGGGAGAGAGAACCATTTACCTTGTGGGTAAAAGAGAATTTGGGGCAAGAGGCTACTCCCTTTTTCATTGGGGTGGGAAGAATGTTCTTCCTAATGCCAAGTGAAGGGGGGTCTCACTCTTGAATAAAGTTTAAGAATGCCTATAAACTAGAGAACTTGCTCTATGGATGGACAGTTGTTATGCTATTTGGTGTGTGGTCTTTTCAGCACCCCGTCCACACAGATGTGTCTCAAGAAATTTGGTGGCATTCTTGACCCATCTGATGGCCCTACCTAGTATGAAATTTCTGGTGGAGGCCTACTGGAATGGCTTGGCCAGTAGGCCCTGAAAGTTACAGTGAGTCTTGGAAGACTAGGGCAACCTACTGACTCCCCGTCACATGGCACACTAAATCCTTCTGTAGCCCCCAAAGGGCACAGGACAGGACCCCATGTATTTCTCACAGCAGAAGTTGGCACAGAGGCAGGATACATGAAGTGCCCAAGCATCTGGAGATTCACTGTCAAGCTAAAGGAGGAAGGGGGACAGTACTTTGCTGGGGTAGACAGGAGAAATAACCTGTTTGGAAGTTTAGGGGGTGGTCCTTGCCATGAGAGGGTGTCACATGCTAAAAAACTTCCCCCAAACAACCTATGCCATCTATGTGGCAATGGCCACATCACGAGAGACCACAGCATTGGACCTAGGTCATAATCAGTGATATGCAGTCATTCTTATGAGGCACTTTTTGCCTCTTTCATTTTTTCTAAATCTCAAACATTAAGTGGATCAGAGAAGAAGGACAGAGAAGAAGTAGAGGAGGAGAGTTAGGGACAGATCACACTTTTCCTTCTCTAGGCAACTAGGAGCCACTGCCATACCTTACATTTCAAGAAGGGAAGAAATTAACTTTGAATTTAGTTTGAGATTAGAATTTTAACAAATAAACTGCAATTTATTTAAATATTGAACAGAGATGGTGCCAGTAAGTGAAAATGACTGCAGAGTTATGCAATCAGGCCATAGCACTGTTAAGGGATTTGCAACTCAGCAGGAGAAAGGGATGTGACACCATAATAATTAGGAAAAAATAAAAGTGTTGATTCTAAAGTAATTAACCATCATTACTTTCAAAAGACCGGTTATATTACCAATTTGAACTAAAAATCTGACGGATGTTTTCCCTAAAAACCCTTTCTTATATTTTACTCTCCTTTAGACTATTCCTGGTGTGAGAAAATAAAGCATGCTTTTATTTCAAAACTAAACACATCAAGAATGGCAAACAAATCACTATCATACTTCATTTGTGATGGTTGCAGGATCGTCTACTGCCATCATTAAATCCGAAGCTAAGAAGTTGAAAATGAGGTTAGTGATATCCGTACACACTGTCTTCAGCAAATGCTTTGTAAGAGTAGCTTGCGTATCATCTGGAAAATAAAGGTGTTTTATTAAAATGAATGTCCAAGAACAATTATGAGAATCAATGAAAAAAACAGCACCAAGTATACCTGTGAAGAACTTCACCCCCTTTTCAAAAAGCCGAATGTTATTATACAGGTTTGAAACCTCTTCTTGCAAGTCCTTGATAGTGCGCTTTCGACCAGTTCCAGAGGCAGAAGAAGTTGAAGACATGAACACTGAACGCACCACCTCGAGGTAAGTTTTATTAAGAGGTCTGTGCACAAGATAAATATATTTAGTTTATTAAAAAGTACTGGATTTATGCATCTAAGAAATTTTGCTTCTATGGAAATAGGCCTTAAGGGAAGACCTCTATATTTTTTAAACAAACAAGATTAATTTGGAGACTAGTTCCCAAGAATTTGTCCTCTAAGCCTAGGACTTATCACTTAAATACATTTACTTTTCTCCGTCTTACAGTACTCAAAATTATTGCACTAAAGACAGTAAGAATAGCAGTAACAGAAGTTTCAATTCAAATTCAAATTCAATTCAAGGTAGTTTTTAAAAGTTAATTTGGAGATAGACTATAAATCTGTTTCCCATCCTTGGGAATAATAAATTCTCAATTTCTAAATACTATAAAAGATAACACATTAAAAACTTTATGCTCAACAATTCAGAATAGATTATTTTATTTTTATAAAAAAATTTTTTTAATGGTTATTTTTGAGAGAGAGACAGAATATGAGCAGGGGAGGGGCAGAGAGAAGGAGAGGAAGGCACAGAATCTGAAGCAGGTTCCAGGCTCTGAGCTGTCAGCACAGAGCCTGACATGGAGCTTGAACTCATGAACCACGAGATCATGACCTGAGCCGAAGGTGGACACTCAACTGACTGAGCCACTCAGGCACCCCCAGAAAAGATTTTTTACAAAGTAATGGCAAATGATTAGAAGTAACTACTCCATCTGTTTACATATGAAAAATATGATTATTTAATATATTCATGTACAAAAACATTCAGTGAAATGAAAAAATCTCACTACAAAAGCTATATTCTAAATTCAATGTTAGATGCACTGGGCTCCTGGACTGCATTTATAGCTTACACACTGGAACTACCTTGAGGGAAAATCACGTTAGTTAGTAATGGTCAAGTTATACACAATGTTTTTTACTTCTGTAAAATAAATTTAGCTTGGCTCAATTACAAGCTAGTGCTGTCTAAATTTATTCTCTTTGAAGACAGTTCGTTACTTTATTTCTCCCCTTTTTTTAAAAGTACACTGTTTACTCTCTGTCAAGTCCAGATAGAAAATGGTCTTTTCTTTCTTTTAGATGTTCCTTTTCACGCTATGTTAGAGAGCAGCCAGCTATTATGTTGGTGTTTTTCTCCCAACTAGTACTGTAACATCAGTGAATGAGGATGCCTCCACACTCTCGCCTTTTCTTTCCTATATTGCCTTCCCCAGAGCACTTACATGTTTGTTGAATTGAACAGCCTCTACAGGCAAACAAAATCTGCAATTTGGTGGCTAGATTAAGTTCTAAGCTTTGAAAAGAAAAGACCTAGAGTATATGTTTTCTATGATCTTGGTAAAAATTTTTATTTAAAACCTCTGAATCTCTATCATAAAACAGAAAAAAATATGTTTTTATACTTACTTTATTAAGTACTCGGCAAGTTCAGAAATAAACTCCTCAGGGGCATCTTGTACGTGTTTTCTTAAAAAACCTTCAATCTCATCCTGGAACATAAAAGTGATCTCTGGCTTCTTCTTTCCTATAGTAGAAATGAGCAATGTGAAAAACAACAAAACCATAAAGCAACCTAAAAGCAAATAAGGTTCAACATATTTAATAAGATGGTAATTCATTCACTTCATACCACAAAGACTCTGATATTGCCAATGTCAAATAGCAATAACCAATGAAAATAATTTTAAAAATAAGAGATAGTGGCATCTCTTTTGAGTAATAATTTCCTAACTTCATTTTGTGACTGTTTTCTGAGTCAATTAGAAAATCATAAAGATGTTTTCTCCCCAGTCTAACTTGGATGGTACAAATAGTTGAAAATCAAGGAAAAAAATCTTTTAAGAAAAGATAACTTCGCTGTTGAACAATATATAATGAGCAGAATTTCTGTCTTTATAAAAATGAATAGGCACTAAAAATCAAATCATCCTTGTAAGTTACATAGGATCTTCAGGAAAAGTCTTTATAATCATGTGAACTACAACTCTGGTAGAATTAAGCTAAAAATTGTCTTTGGGAAAGGCACAGATGAAAAGAATCCTTGTAATTTTACACTCATAAATTATTCTTCTTCTTACAAAAATAATTCCATACCAAGGAAAGCTTGTATGCAGCTAGTGTAATGGAAATAATTGTTAACTGTGCATGCCTACTCACCGACTTGGAGAAGTACAGGTTGCAGACAAAAGAAAGCTAACAATATTTCCGTTATTAATTGTAAAGATATAAAAGTGATTATTTCCAGCTAAATTTGGTTATTGTAAAACCTTAGAAATAAAAATAAAAAATAATAAAATAAATAATAGCTCAAAAATCAATCTTCACTATGCATCACGATCTAAGTAGTTGATATTATAGCTTTAGAACAGATACACCCATTAGAAGAGATAGACTATCCTTTCTTTTTGTGATTTGCTATCCATTCCTGATCTTCCACATCAAATAGTTTCTGCTTTGTTTGCTTTCTGCATGCATGTTATAAGTGATTACATTATATTTCCATATAGTAATCTTTCACACTGAGTTGATGCTGTATTTTAGCTGAGAACCTGATTCCATCCCCCATTGCGAGATTATAACACAACCCCTTTTCAAAAGCACTGAAATTATATTTTTTTAGGTAGAATGGTTTTGCTACCTTTATAGCCCCTCTCTATAACCTGTGCACAAAAGAAGTAACACATGCCTCATTTAATAATTACTTAAGGCTACAGATAATAGAAAAATATTTTATTAAATAAATATCCTTTCTCTCCCACCCCTAGTACATCTGGGGAATAGAGAAATTCATTTACTAATGAAAAATTAAAACCCACATAGGTCAGTCTTAATACTAGTTAAAATAGGAACAGGGCTACTAGTTTCTATGAAGATAGGTTTTTTAAAAAGTTTTTTAAATGTTAGAGAGAGAGAGAGAGAGAGAGAACGAACACAAGTTGGGCAAGGGCAGAGAGAGAGACGGAGACAGAATCTGAAGCAGGCTCCAGGCTCTGAGCTGTGAGCACAGAGCATGATGCAGGGCTCGAACCCATGAGCCATGAGATCATGACCTGAGCTGAAGTCGGATGCTTAACCGACCGAGCCACCCAGGCGCTCCTTTATGAAGACAGTTTTAATTAATATTGTTTTATGCATGCTGAGAACAGTAGCTATTTTTATCTATCTTAGAATACTTTAAAGACAGATCTTAGGCAAATACATTATCACTAGTAGTGGCACACTAATAACTGAAGCCCATGTCAACTGATTTCTACGCCTCCTGGCTCTAGCCCATACAAAATGAGCTCTGTGGAAGAAGTAAAATAAAAATTTCAGATTATTATCATTTCAATGTTTTTTCTGTGTTTACTGGGGAAAAGGAAGAGGGAGGTATCACAGTTGCATTAAGTAAATTTATTTACAACACAAACATAGAAGAATCATAACTTTACTTAGAAAAACTAACATGTCTCTTGCTAACTTAACAATACTGAATAATAACAAGTCTTGGAAAAGGAAGATGCATATACTAATTCTCTTCCTTAAATAGAAGCAACCAATCACTTAAGTGTTACCATAAAACTTAAACATGCATAATATTAGTGTTTCCTACTTGAATATGCAGAAATCCACCTTTGTAAAATATTATAATTTGTTTTGCATGGCAGCGGGAAACCATAAAAGCGACTATGCAAGCTGCAACTGTGCAAGGTGTTCTTAATAAACAATGGGAAAATTTGATTGTTCTGTGACCCTTTAAAAAATGTTTGTGAAAACATTAGAAGTTCTGCTGGTTATGAATATAAAGGGAAATGAAAAAGAAAACTAATAATTTAGCATACTATAATTTAGCTCATTAGAAACCCTGAGCATGAAAGTGTTTGATTTCTTTGTAAAAAACTTATCAAAAATAATCTCAGTGGTGCTTGCTTCTTCTCATCCTGTGACTTATATTCCAGAGCAAGCATTTTTCTGTGGCTTGGCAAGTTGTCATACTCCTTTTTTAGCTCCGGATCAGCTTACTGCATTTTATCCTTTGCCCTTTCAATGTTGTGAAACATCTCGTGAGAATTCCTTTATTGGAGGTTTTCTGCCAACCTCACCCCCTCTAAAACATTTTCATCCTTTCTGTCATGATCACTTTCCCCATTTACGTCAGTTAAGTGCGCTTCTACCAAGCTCCTCAGGCTTCATACTTGGTCTCTTGAACAGGGCAATACCAACGTTCCCACAGTCAGCTACTTCTTCCTTAACTCCATTTATTCCTGATTCATATTTTATTTCCAATGTTATCACTTTTTATTTCTTTGCTGCATTTTGGTCTGTGTTGGCTGGTTCCCTTTTGATTATCCTTTTTTTTTTTAATTTTTTTTTAATGTTTATTTATTTTTGACAGAGACAGACTGTGAGTGGCTTAGGGCAGAGAGAGAAGGAGACACAGAAGCAGAAGCAGGCTCCAGGCTCTGAGCTGTCAGCACAGAGCCCGACGTGGGGCTCGAACTCACGAGCTGTGAGATCATGACCTGAGCCGAAATCGGACGCTCAACCGACTGAGCCACCCAGGCGCCCGATTATCCATTTTTTAAAATGTATGGATTCATCACTGGGAGACAAGGAAGCAACACAACTACGTGGGGTGTTGTCTGAGCATAAAGTGAGGAAGAGAGGCACAGGGATCCATCACTGACAAACTCTGAAATCAGTGATGTGACTATCACAGCTCATGATGTACCTGGGTTATTTATGTGCTCATCTGTGGACTGAGGAGCCAGCAGCAAATCTGTACTTTATGCGATTACTCACAGCTGATACACGCTGGTAACTCAAAACATGAACCATGTTGTTGGGGGGCTGGTGTCATCAACTAAACTGTGTAACTGAAATCTGTGTCCACAGAAACTATGCAAAGCGAGGACTTCTTGTATAAGCGTATATACGTAACAGTACGCATCGTAAGAAAATGTTTAAAATCATGCACAAAGGAAGAGTAATAAAGCTACATACCAGTATGAGATGACTCATCATCACTATCCTCTTCTTTTCTTCCTTTCTTCTTGATTTTTTTAATTTTGTACTCTCTGGCATTGCCACCACCACCTCCTCTCACACTTCCACTGCCCTCTGGTGGAAGAGGATACTCATTAGTCTTCCCTAACTGAATTACCATTTTTAGAATGATGACACTACATTGTCATATTTAACTTTACAGCAGAACAAGAAAAGCCAAGTAATTAACTTTTAGGTGCTACTTAAGGTTAGAGTTTCTTTATTACGAAGTTTTGTAATTCAGTCAATAAAAAATTAATAAAGTACGAAATCTGTTGAACTTGAGCAATTCAGAGAGCTTACCTGCTCTAAATACAGTCTCTCCTTCCTTCTCCAAAGACATCTCTTTTCTGTAGCTTTGTCTGGCTTTTTCTTGACCAAACCCATTCCTTTACCTCGTCTTCTACCTTCCCCAAAAGAAATGTGCCCTCATTTGCTCATTTCTGTTACCACAGCCTCATTAATATCTCCATTACAGTATTTCACAAATTTAATTACCCTTGGTTTTGTCTTCTTGGTCGAAAGATTATTACTCATGTTTATAGGAGACATCCTGAGTCTTCCACCACTGAACGAGACAATGAACTCCTTCAGATAGGAAGCATGTCTCACTAATGTTTGTATCCTTGGGGTTAAAGCAATGCTCGACACATTAACAGGTGCTTGATAAATTTTGACCATGAATATTAAATTGGGTAAGTGGAAAAACAGAGTTATCCATCACCCATTGGCCAAATAAAGACTAAAAAATACAAATTATGAGACAAACCAAAACACTGTAAATAAAAGTAATCTTAGTGAGGTATTTCTCTACCATTACATATTTACATTTAAAGTATTTATTCAAAAAAATAGAATACTTTCTAATAATGGGATTGAAATACTGAAAAATATTGAAAATATGTTTCTTCATAAAAGATTGATTTTTCAATAAAGTAAAATGACATATAAACTACAGATCTTTTTCTAAATCCTAAGTAGAATTCCTTTAAATTTCATCAAGTCCTCTAATTGTAAGTTCTATTATTTTCCCTTGCTTTTGGGATAGAAAAATATAATTTTCAAAACACAAGTCTAAGGCGAATGTAATTTTTACATTTGGTAATAAATTTCTTATTAGGGAAGACTTATATATTTGACATTGTTCCATGCACTATACCTAAACTATTGCAACAGGATAGTACTATCACTGAGATGAAGATCAGATAACTCTGAATTTTTAGAAGGAAATAAAACAGACTAGCTATTCTGACATAAGTACAATTAACTGATTAAGGTAAATTTATAAGTATATCTTCAAATAATATGATAAAATATGCATGGCTGTGATACTACTATGATTTATTGGAGTAATTTACTTGTCTATTTCCCCCAGAAGAATACAGAGAAATTTCAAAGTATCATATTGAAAGATTTTGTAGTAAAAGGTTTTTGAAAAGAAACAATCTCAAAGAAATAGAAGTGAGTTCTCACAAATAAAAATTGAAGTTTTTATAACACATCTTCATTATAGTTGGTATTTATTAATGAAACATGTTGAATATCTAATTTCATTAACCTTGATACAGTGCTAGTAAAATTATTCCTACTATATAAAGTATAGAAAATACATGTGCACCTAGAATAATTTCCATTGGCTTTTAATTAAAAAAATGAAAGAAATAGTATCTCCTTGGGAAATTTATTCATTCAATATTTTATGAGCACCTAAAATACACCAACAAGTGTTCTAAAGACTAGGGAAATAACAATATATGAGATGGACAAGGCTTCCAAACAACAAAACGCATTACAGTGATGAAAGTGATGCAAAAAAACCAGGAGATAATATGATGGAGAGTGACCATGTCTACTATTCCAGGTGGTTAGGGAGGCCTCTCTGAGGAACTGACATTTGAAGTGGAGTTCTGAATGATGAGAAATCAGTTCCCTGATTAGGGAGAGAACATTCAGGTGGAAGGAAGAGCTAGTGGTAACCACAAACTTGCCAAATTTTGAGATTCAAGAAAAAAGGCTACCAGGGTAGAACATAAAGGGTGAGGGAGTGAACAATGGAAGATGGCCAGGTCATGAAATTCATTTAGTTCTGACAAAATAAGAAAGAGTAAGTAATCACTAATATTTCCATTTTCATCATCAAAATTTAATTCATTAGCAAAAGATTTGGTTAATTTAGCAGTTAAAGGTAAATCAACCAAATGAAAGAGCTTTCAAAGGGTCTAATAAATGCAGAGTTCACTCCAACTTGTAAAAAACTCATCTTTGAATCTTCTTGATTAATAATAATTTATTACCTGTTGCTTTTCTCCTTCGTTCATCTTTTTTATCCTTTTTACTTGTGTTAATGCTTTCTAAAATGGAGACTTGTTTCAGATCTTCTTCAGTGATTAAATGAACAGGATTATTTTTCATTTCCTGAAATAAAACATGCTTTTCTTGGTAAGCAAAAATATATGGTATTACCAAAAACATAAAAGTTATTTATATAGTCAATCATTATTACTCATCCTGATTATTCTTGTTTGATTTCATTGCTAAGAACTATAGAGCTCTGTCCAACAGCTGACACTCTGAGGTGGTCCCTCCTTGCCAAAGATCAGTCTCTTCCCTTGCAGTTCCTGGCTCTTTGAATGTGTCATCAGCTAATGAGAAATCCTATCTGGTCACTGAAGAATTGATCTCGTAACATCAGATGCAATTTGGCTTGTTCAGCCGATTTGGCTTTTTTATTTTTATTTATTTAAAAAAAATTTTTTTTTACATTTATTTATTTTTGAGAAACAGAGTGAGACAAAGCGTGAGTGGCGGAGGGGCAGAGAGAGAAGGAGACACAGAATCCGAAGCAGTCCAGGCTATCAGCACAGAGCCTGATGCGGGGCTCAAACCCACAAACTGTGAGATCATGACCTGAGCCTAAGTCAGACACTCAACTGACTGAGCTACCCAGGCGCCCCGCTTTTTTATTTTTTTTAACCAATGCTTCATAGGTGGCCCTTGCTCTTTTTCTTTTTGAGTTTCCCAACTCCAATGCCACTTGGATACCTAAGTTTACTACAAAGATTAACAAAATCTACACTCCCAACCCTAACATAATGACCATGTATGAGTTGCACATTTAGTCATTTAAACTGTTTTTTCCTCTGGACTCATTCTTTACCTCTGCTTTTTTAAAAAATATGTTCAGAATAATGAACTATTTATTTCCAAGTTCAGAAACTGTTTTTCATTATGGGACAGGGCTCTAAATTTGTAGCGACAAAAGTACATTTATTTTCATGTGAAAAATGGTATTTCCCTTTTGGTTTCCTGAAGAAAAATGTTTAGGATGTTACAGTTCAAACAACAGAATCACCTTCTTTTCCTGAAGTTATTTTTGTAGTTGGAGGGAGGAGCAGGAAGAAAGAAAAACTGATGACCCTGTTTTTATTTTAATAAAAGATCATAAATAATAATGTAGCCATCTAGCAACCGGTAGCTAATATATACCAGAAATTTTGTATACATCCCTCCTTTATTTACATTTATCTTTAAGAAATGAACCACCATCATCCTTTTTTTTGAAGATATGGAAGCAGAAGGTCTATTTGTCCAAAGTCAAACAGAGAGTAAACAAGTTGAGATTGGAATTCAGGTTTACTGTTGTCAATCCTATGTACTTTTACTCTTCAATGCTGCTTTAGTAGCGGGCAAGTCATAGAAAATTATCGTTTTTTACAACTACTGGGGTGCCTGGGTGGCTCAGTTGGTTAAGTGTCCGACTTCGGCTCAGGTTATGATCTCACGGTTTGTGAGTTCGAGCCCCACGTTGGGCTCTGTGCTGACAGCGCAGAGCCTGCAGCCTGCTTTGGATTCTGTGTCTCCCTCTCTCTCTGCCCTCCCCCACTCATTCTCTCTCTCTCTCTCGCAAAAATAAATATTTAAAAAAATTAAAACTATTAAAGAGCTTAAAAGGAATACAGATGAATACAAATTATTTATATATTTAATAAGCTCTCATGAATTTATTAAGTCTAAGATAAATGGGCTTGTTCTACCTGTCCGTGAGCAGGCTTTATAAGTTGATGGTATTGCTAACTAGAAACACGACCTGAATATTCGTTAAAGCAGACCTGGCAGGACCTCTGCTTCTTGACAGCACTTGCTCTGAAGAACTAATCAATTTTGATAGCAACAATTTCTTTCCTCAGTAAGTTACCCCATTTGTGCATCCTGAATAGGTAAAATTAATAAGGCTCTGCTAGATTTAGTAAATATATAGTGTAGTGATTGATGGATACACTGTATACTTGCGCATTTAATCCACAGATAACATTTTTGTGGATTGTAATGTTGAATCAATACCCTTAGGTGACTTAATTGTGAAGTGTATGATTTAGATGATTTCCATTTATAAAATCAGCTCCCTAAGTTCCAACATACATGTCCTGATGGGAATGAAGAAGGGGAAAACAAATCGAGGAGAAGAGATACAAAGGAGTAATACATTAAAGGGAAATGAACAGTGTTCATTCCTGGGTATATACTGCTTACCCCATTTTTCAGAAGATGTCAGATGAGTCTAATGTGAAAGTACCATTAAGATTAGCAGGGGAAAGGAAATCTGGCATACCTTTTCAGCTTTTTGGTGCATCAGTTCACTGAACAGTTCTGCGCAGCTATTTATGAATTTTTCGCTGACTACAACAGTGTCGCTAAAGACTACAGCTGAAGCCTGCTTGCTGAATGCTCTCATCACCTGTTGAAGCAACATTGCAGCATCTTCAACTGATAAAGAACTGGGTAACAGAGGCTAGAGTAAGAAAAAGAATGAAAACAAATATAAATATAATATCATACATATAAACCATTTGTTACATATATGCTCTCCCTAGGTGACTTCAAGTCCAGTGGCCTTCAGAACCATCTCTATGCTGATAACCTCCCAAATTATATTTCTGCTTTCATCATCCCTCTGAGCTCTGGAGGTCTATGTCCTACAACTTCCCTAACCTCTCCGCTCATAGGTCTAATAGGCATCTCAAATGTCACATATCCAGAACAACACTGATTGCAGCTGCCACCCTTAGACTCCCAGCTCCTATCCACCTTTCTCCATCATCTCCCCCTCTCAATTAATGGTACTGTTCTCCACTCAGGTGATCAGGCCCCAAACTTTCATGTCACACTCAGCTCCTCTCATAAACCCACAAACAATTCACCATCAAGTCCTGATACCTTTACCTCCAAAACAGGTTTCTTCTTAGCTCTTTGATGGTCTAAAATTATCATTTTCATTAACTATCTCCCTCTAGGAAACTTTTCTGGACACCACATTCCCAGCAGGTAAAATGGTTTCTGGTACATAAATAGTACTTACTAAAATCTTTTGAATGAATAAACGAACACTTATATCTGGAATCTTTGGAAACTTGTATATTCAAAACAAGGAATTTTCTGCTTTGTAAGAGAATCTGGGCGCTGACGAGTAAATAATGGATTGGCCTCATTTCTTTCTCTTCACCCACTCTTATCTTTTCGGCATAATAAAGGCAGGTCAATACTAAACACTGAAGTAAAACAGTATCAGGGCTAAAGCAGCTCATGTTAATACATGAGCAAAGGTTAATGAATGGATAAAAGATACAACAAATGCTACATTAATGCCTGGTGCCAGTAAAGCTGTAAATGCTTAGATAAGACTGTGAGAAATCTCAACAATTTCTGTATGGCAAGACTGATATGAGTGTCATATTGTTTGCTTGTTTGTTTTGAGATTTATGGAATTCTGGATGTTGTCTATCCATATATAAAAGGTCATTCTACCTCAAAAGCTATAAAGTCTTTAAGCAAGATTGAGGTAGTTTTTGCTATAACAATGATTGCTAGAATTTGGCTATAAAGCCAAGACTACTTTTATGTATCCTAATACTTAAAATGGCCACATACTAGTGAATATCAGTTGTCCCTGGTTTAAAGAAAAATTAACAAGAAAATGATAAAACGTACTGCAATATCAACCCATGTTCCAGAGCTGATGGCTTCCTCTACTGATGCTTCCACTTGATCTACAAGTCCTTGACCAACACAAGCTGCTTTCAAAAACAAGAGTTGTGTAGTCTTGTATCTTTTCTTTATGTAGCTCACAGCATCTGGGATTCCAAGTCTGGACAAAGCATCAAATTCTAGATATAAATCACAAATAGAATTAGAAAAGAATTCATTGGAATATAACTGTCATTCACACCTTTTAGAAATCTTAGAACGAATTAAGTTCTTCCAACACCTATTCTTTGTGAATGCACTATATTCTATTTTTCTTTTTTTAAAGAATAAAGCATAGAAATGTACCACAGTCTATTCCCTGGTTAGGCTACCTTCCCAAATTTTTATTACTAAACATATCTGTAGAAAAATTAGTTCAAATACTTCCTCCATCCCAGCTATGTCACTCCCTCTCCAACTGAGGGGTCAAAAGGAAACATGAGAACTACAGAGCAATAAAGTAGAAATGGGGCTTAAGAGAAATGTAATAATTTAAGTAAAGAAACAAAAAAGCAATTTATTTTGCTTATTACACTAACTAAAGGAATCAGACAATTTAGGACAAAGTAATTCTCTATTCTAAACTAGTAAGGGATTTAGCATATAAAACAAAAGTTAAAAAAAAAAAAGACTTCAGTTTACAGCCATTAAAGTTATTGGAGATAGCTACTGTTCTCTTTATCCCCAAATAATCATATTTCAGTAAATTAATTATAACGAAGTTCTAACCCAAGTTCATGGTTGAAGAAACAAAAGTACATTACAGAAAGCCAAGAAAACATAAGTGCAGCCTAGTATTCTAGCATACATTTAAATCGCTTGAACATTAATGTCTTATAGGTTTATCACTGAGAAAGGAACTGAACTCTTACATGATTTGAGTTGGACTATGAAACTGATCAAACTAACTGAGCAACATCTATCTATATATAAGTGAGCTACATATTTATGTATGTGTGTGTGTGTGTGTATGAGTGTGTGTAATATGTGTGTGTATATATATTTGCTAACTGTTTTAATGACTAAATTCAATCTACTTTATCCAAATGACAGAACCCTAGAAACAGAATTAAGAATAATTTCAGGTTTTCTGAAGGAGTGGATGTCTAATAAAAATGAACACTGTAAAGTTGATAGCCAATAAGCCAAGCTGATAGCCAAGATTATGTAATTAAACAACTGGGCAACTTCATAAAATATATTTGAAGTTGTAACAGTATTATATCACTGGAACATTGGGAGCAATCAATAGAAGCTTTTGGCCTTTCTATGTTATAACTGTTCAATAACTATGAAATTAAACTCAATTCCAAAATCAACAAAAACCTGTGTGTGACTACTTTTATATTCAAAGAAAAACTTTATAATTTGCTGGAAACAGTAAAGTGTGTACTCCCAGGACTAATACAATACTAAGAATGTGTGTAGTATTAGTTTCAGTTTCAAAGGAAAAAAGAAACAGTTACCTAGATAGCCATTCTGCCTGAAAAAGGAATCCACCCAAGTACTCTGTGTTCTGGAGTAAATGTCAGGAACAAACACCGCCTTATCCTGTCTCCCACCAACCACAGTACCTCGTAAACGTCCACTATTAACAAGTTCCTCAAGCACAGCTTAACAAAACCAAACAAATAGAAATAAATCAGAGCAGGTATAAATGTCAAAAAGTAAAATACTATTTCACAAGTTAGTTACTCTTACCTTAAAAAAAAAGCAACTTAAAGTTTAAATTGCATAAATGAAGACATTATATTTTAGACAAAACTTTCCTGCCATTTACAAGAATATACTGAGGTCATAAATTCAGGACATTCTGGCAGCTAGCTAAAGGTGCTGAACTTGAACTAGTTAATACTAACGTTGAATTTTTTAGTTAGAGTAATTTTGGGGAAAAATCATGCTATTATTTATCTTATAATATGTTTGAAAGTGGATGACTAAATGCTTTGAGAATAATTAATATGCAATCACTGGTGTTACTAAGTTTAATTTTCTCATATTTAGAAAACTCAGGATACATGGATCACATTAGAATAAACTGTGTGAAATAAAGTCATGACAATTTTTATAAATTATTACATTTCGACTGTTTAAATTGAAGCAACACATGTAGAAGTATAATGCCATGGTTAAGAGGATCAATCTGGATCTAAACACCCTAAGTCTAAACCTCAACTCTGTCACTTACTGACAAAAACCATGCAAGTCATTTAGTTATGCCTCAATTTTCTCAGCCATGAAACAGGGATATAATAACAGGCTCATGGAGTTATTGTATTCAAATTAAGTGTTTAGAACAGTAGCTGGCATATAATAACTACTCAGTAAATGTCAACTAAGTATCATCACAAACACCACTGTCATCAATCATCATCATCAAAGGACTGATGCCAGTCTGAGAACTGGATAGCACTGCCATTAACATAAAATAGATGCTTTTTATTTAAACGAGAATATTTAACTAAACATGTTGTTAAAATATCAAAATCCCCTGAAAAAAAACAAGCAGATAAGGAGTTACTTCTAAGTGAATCAGCAAGCACAGTCAAAAGATGTCTGGCAAAGAAATGTTTATGAAAATTAGCCTTTCCCAGAAATAAAAATTAGTTTACATATGAATTTCAGGACTGCAATGCTGAGTAAATTAGGGTACATTAGAAAAGTAGATTTTTCAACAGACTGCACACATAATTTTAAATTCTGTGACTATACAACACAAATGTGTGTTAAAGACCAAAGTCAGCAAGTTATCAATTATTTGAAGAACTATACATGATAATGAAACCCCACCAATCTCCAATTAGTAGATTCCAATATATGTTACATTTTAAATTTCTCTTAAAATATTTAACTCCATATGCTGAAAAACATAGTGAATGAAAATTGTGTTTTGGTTTTATACATGAATTTCTTTTCCATTCTTCATTTTAATTCTTCTATTTGCACAGATATCTGAGCTGAAAGATTATGTCATTGTTTTTAAAAATTATTCCAGCAAAGGTTTAAAAACACCCCTTCTGATAAGAGCTTCACAAACACACAAATAATACAGGTAATGAACCAAGACTATTTTGGAGATATTACAATGCTGTCTGAATGCTAAAAATATATTTTTATTGGTATTATTATCTTTGTAAAAATTGTTTACTTTTTATTTTAAAAATAATTCATTCATTCATTCATTCATTCATTCATTTTTTGGTAAGTTCTATGCCCAATGTGGGGCTTGAACTCATGACCCTGAGATCAAGAGTCACATGTTCTAATGACTAAGGCAGCCTGGCACCTCTATAAAAATTTTTTAGACAAATATTATTTACTTTCATGTTAGAAAATATAGTAAAAATCTGTAAGAAACAAAGTGAAAATTATTCTTAATCCTACAATTTTAAATCTCTATGAATGTATATGCATAGCAGTATTCTACACACACACACACTTTTTTTTTCTCATTCTACTCCTCTGGAGGTAAGCCAACACTAAATGTTTGATGGATATAACAGATAGATATGTACATGAAAATTGGTATATTTCAACTAGAAATATTTCAGTTATGTAAGTTTTAACATTAGTGGAAGTAAAAATATGAAAAATCAGTAAGTTTTACAATAATAGTCTAATAAGCAGCTAATTAAGTGACATATAATTTAAAGTAAACTCACAGTAAAGCAGCTGCTCTTGAAATCCATATTTTGAAATGAGAGAATTCACTGCTGTAGGCCTTTAAGAAAAGAAAGAAAAAGAACTTCTTACTCATTATACAGTTACACATATTTATGAATTAAAAAAATAACTAGGATAATGAGTTTATGAATAACACCAATTAATATAAATTTTTTTTTAATGTTTATTTATTTTTGAGAGAGAGAGACAAGAGGATGAGCAGGGGAGAGGCAGAGAGAGAGGGAGACACAGAATCCAAAGCAGGCTTCAGTTTCCAAGCTGTCAGCACTGAGCCTGACGCAGGGCTTGAACTCATGAACCATGAAATCATGACCTAAGCTGAAGTCAGACGCTTAGCCAACTGAGCCACCCAGGCACCCCGATTAATATGAAAGACAAAAATAACACCACATTTTACATCCTTAATCAGAATTACACTACTGAAGTTCCAGGGGGAACTGATCTGTCTCCATAATTCAGGATCAATTTACTTTCTTACCAACTTTCCACCTCTGATTTAGTGATACTTGATCTGCCTTTACTTTGTTTTCTTCATTCTATTCTTTCTCTCTGGGAGGCTCTTTCCCCACCTGGGAATAGTCAAGTGAATGTTACAGGATTCTGCTTTTGAAGAAAAATGAAATCTTGTATGTAATGAAAGGAATTTGGAATGAAATACTCCTACTAGATTATGTGGATGACTAGGAGGGATCCACTTAAAATGATCCTTTTTGCTTATCACTATTTTCTATAATGACTACATATGTCTTTTTAAAGAAAAAAAAACATTTAATGAGGTATAATTTATGTATCATAAATCCCATCAATTTTACACAATTAAATCATTTTAAGAAATTTATAAAGTTGAGGAACAATCACTAATAGTTCTCGAGTCTTAAAATGTTTCCATCACCCAAAAAGTTTCATTATAGATATCTGTAGTTAATTCCTGCTTTCACCCCTAGTCTTAGAGAAACTGATCTGCTTTTGGCCTCTAAAAATTTGCCTTTGTAGAAATTTCACATAGATGGAATCTATATGTGGTCTTTTATGTCTGGTTTCTTTCACTGAGCATGGTTTTGAGGAGCATGAATCAGTATTCATTCTTTTTTAATGATGAATAGCATTCCACTGTGTGGAGATACCACATTTTTGTTTATCCATCCATCAGTTGATGGACATTTGGATTATTTCCAGTTTGGGGCTATTATGAATAATGCCACTATGAACGTTTGTGTTCATGTCTTTGTGTGGACATATCTGTTCATTTCTTTTGGGTAGGTCCCTGTGAGTCCTTTTCTTTTATAGTAATTACCTTTTAAATAAGGGAAAATATAAAGAAAATGACCTAGACTTTCTTTTTCTGACTTTATATATTTTCCCTGTTTAAGTCAATTATGCCTGTGTTCTGGTTTGGGTTTAGTCTATGTTTTTATTTTTATGCATATAATTAAGAGACTTTTAAGTTATTCCAAGTAACTCAATCATCTATTGTTGATTATTCAAGATGTTATAAATTTTCTCTATGACAAACTGGGAGAGCAAAAACATTTGTCTGAATATTGAATTGATATTTAAAACCCCTATGTTTGGGAATTTTTGACTAAATCATTATTTTTACCAAATTCTTATGTAGGCTAATTTGTTTTTCATTAAATTGCTTTACCCTACTTTTTCAGCTAAATTATCTAGAATCCCTAAACCAATTAGGTCCATTTAGGTGCTCAGTGAAGTTTGCTCTCCTCTGTTTATAATCATTACAACTTTCTCATGTTTTGTTTTTTTGTGTGTCTTCTGTTCCCTTCCACCTGAACACATCCCTACAAAAATGTAGAGGGCTCCTGGAAGGACTTTATCTTAAAATTTCTGGGCTCATAACATATTGTGGGTGTTCAGTAAATGTTTAATCAAATTTCACATAATTGCTAGCTTTTTTTTGTACACTAAAACTTAGCTGTTGAATTTCTATTTCAATTTGGAATACAATGTAGTTTGGTATACCTACATATCTCGCTCTTCTAATTATTTCCTACTCTTCTTTCTGGCTATCTATAACAACAACAAAAACCTTTTTTAAATCAGAGATGGAGATGTTTTCTCTGAAGTTAGACCAGGAAAGTGGGGTAGTTCCTTATATTTGGGAGACAAATATGACAATATGGTACCTTAAGTGGAACTATCTGGAAGCCACAGAGCCTAGCAACATCTTTTAAGGCTCAGAATTTATTTTTCTCTCATGGTTTGATAATGCCTCTACACAGAGAAACTCAGGGCTAGTACGAGTCAGAAAAAATATTATTTGCTGAACCTGATGATAACTACACTCACCACAATACTTAGCCAAAGAAAAAAGATAAATGTTTGTCAATAAGAAAATATAATTTTAGTATTTTTAAAAATGTTTAGTTATTTATTTGAGAGAGAAAGAGAGCATGCACATGCACACAAGCAGGGGAGGGGCGGGGGGGGGAGGGGGGGAGAGAGAGAGAGAGAGAGAGAGAGAGAGAGAGAGAGAGAATGCATCCCAAGGAGGCTCTGTGTTGTCAGCATAGCCCCCTCCCCCAGCGTGGGTCTTGATCTCACAAATCACAAGGTCATGACCCTGAGCTGAAATCAAGAGTCAGACGCTTAACCAACTGAGCTACCCAGGTGTCCCTATATTTTTAATTTTTTAATTTTCTGACCAAGTAATATATATAAAGAGCACAAAAGTTACAAAACTGAAGCCCCCTCCATTTTTATCACTCAGCTACCCAGTTCTTTTCCCAGAAACAACTACTGTTACCAGTTTCTTGTGTTAGGAGGGTGATTTGGTGCAAGCTGTCATAGCCTGTATGGAGAAAGGAGGGCATCCACATAAGGAAGAGAGGTGTAGCAGCAGTGGGAGCTCAATCACATAAAGGGGAATTAATTAAATAAGTAAACATATCTGACCCTTGAACAATGTGGATTTGATCTGCATGGGTCCATCTTATACGTGATTTTATATACACACACACACACATATATATGACAGTACTATAAGTGTATTTTCTCTTATGATTTTCTTAATATTTTGTTTTCTCTAGCTTACTTCACCATAAGAATATGGTATATAATACATAAAACATACAAAAGATGCATTACTCAACTATTTGTCATTGCATTGGTACGGTTTCTGGTAAACAGTAGGCTGTTAATAGTTAAGCTTTGGCGGGGGGTCAAAAGTTATTTGCAGATTTTCAACTGCAATGTGGGTGGGGGGTAGATGCCCCTAATGTCTGCATTGTTCAAGGATCGACTGTATATTAAGAATAATGGGAGCTACATTTTTCATGGTCAAAGAAGGGAGTTGCAAATATGGAAAAGGAGACAACTAGAACAAAACTAATGGAGGTTTGGAAGGGAACTGGGAGTATCAGTGTGAATTCATGGTTTTTGATAAACATATAGATATAGAGAGGGGTGTATACACATGTCCATGTGCATCCCTTAACTTGTCTGCTGAGAGGGCTTGGGAGTAGTAACAAACAAACAGCAATAAGCAATTTAGTGTCCAGATCTTGGTCTGTAAATAGTACACAAAAAGACCTAGGGTTCTTTGGGGAAATGGCTGATTCCAGGGATGGGACAAGGAAAATATGAACTGAGCCTAGAACTTTTTGTTGTACCAGAAAGAAATGCTCCAAGAATGATGGAGACATATTAAAGGACACAGAGTGCAGCCTGAAGCATGGGCCAATAGCTAAATCAGAGCCCATTAAAAAATATCTAAGTAATGATAATTATAAATTTTAATCCAATGAATAAAACAGGGAGCCAGGAGTCCATAGTGATTTATAGAAATAAACTGAAAGTTTGATAAAAAAGAGGATAACTTACATGATCTCAAACTGCCCTCCCCAAAAATACTTAATTATAAGGGAAAAACAAGTATTTTTATGAAAAGCCTAACAGATATCTGCTTATTAAGAAGTTATAATGTACATCATCAGTAACTACAAAATCTAGACTGTTTACCACCTGATAGGATTCAATGACAAGAACACACAATTACTTCAGTTATACTCCTGTCAAAGATGCATAACCTGAATATCAGAATGAAAAAATAGCAAACAAAACTGAACATTTTACAAAATAAGTGGCCTGTGGTCTTCAAATTGTCAAGGTCACCAAAGTTAAAAAAAAAGACCAAGTAAGTATTCCAGATTGAAGGTGACTAAGGAGACATGACAATCAAATGCAATGTGTGATTCTGAACTGGATCCTTCACTATAAAGGCTATTATCGGAAAACTGGTAAAACATGAATGAGATCCAAGGAGTGGATGGTAGTAATGTACCAATATCAATATTTTGATGTTTGTATTACAGTTATGCGATTGTACAGGACAATGCCCTTATTTTAGGACACACAGACTAGAGTATTTGTGGTGTTGGGACACTCTGTCAGGAACTTCCTGTCAAACAGGACAGAAAAAAAAAGGTTCTCTTGTAACTTTTCTGTAATTGTGAGATGATTTAAAAAAAAAAAAATGGTTGCATTAAATTGCAAGCTCTGTCCTCTAACCTAGTCTTTTATACCAGTGCCTTAAATGTATTAAGTACTCAAAAAATGCTGTGATTTGCTGAATGACAAAAATAAATCACTGTGACTGCCATGTAACAAAAAATGTGCTGGAAGGTAATGAGAGAAGAAGGGAGACTAATTAGAAAGCTACTAAAATAGTCCAGTTAAAAAATGGACTAAAGTGGGGGGAATGGTCATAAATAGGGAAAGTATATAAGTATTTAGAATACAGAATTCAAAAACCTTTGTGTTCTGAAAAAGGGGGCGATGAAAAAAGGATGATGTAAAGGAGGACTCCCAGGATTGTGGGAAAACCAACTGATAATAACATTTACTAGTAAAATGGAAACAAAAGTGGAAGAATACATTCAGGTGGTGTGGGGTGGGGTAGCTCAGTGATAGTGAGTTATTTTAAATATGCTGAATTAGAGGGACTTCTAAAATATTTCAATACAGATGTAGGGTGGGTAATAGAAGTCTGAAATTTAAAAGAAAGGTAGGGTACCTGGGTGGCTCAGTAGGTTAAGCATCCAACTCTTGATTTTGACTCAGGTCATGATCTCATGGCTAGTGAGTTCAAGCCCAATGCTACTCTGATAGTGCAGAGCCTGCTTGGGATTCTGTCTCTCCCTTTCTCTCTGCCCCTCCCACACACAGACACACACTCTCTCTCTCTCTCTCTCTCTCTCTCTCTCTCAAAATAAATAAATAAATAACTTAAAAACAGAAAGGTAAAGTCACCTAGGAAGACAGTAATGGACTAAGAAGAAAACATGGCCTGAAACAAAACTTTAAAGGGTTTTGAAAGAGACAGAAAAACGTGCCATATAAGGCACAACCAAAGGAGTAAGAAGAAAGCAGTAAAGTGCAGTATTAAAACAACAACAACAAAAGGAATGACAACATTTCAAGAAAGAAAGAAGGAAGAGGTAACTGGAATTAAATGGTGCTGCAAAGTCAAGTAAAACAAGGGCAGAAAGTATCCACTAGAGTTCATGACATTGACATTATTGCTTTGTAAGTTGGTAGAAGCCAGATGGACGAGTTGAGAAGTGACAGAAGAAAATCGAGATAGTAAATGTAGACATCAACTCTTGAGAAGGTTCACTTTATGGAAACAAACAAAACAAGATGGTAGATGGAGTAGAATATGGGGTTGAGAGAGGTTTGACTGTTTTAAAATGGGAGAAATCTGGACATACTTAAATACTGATGGGATCCAAAAACCACTGAGGTAAAGTTAATGACACCGGAGAGAGGAGATAATTAAGAATGTAGGTTTTCTTAATTCTATATTAGAGTGTCACTCAGGCTCCAAACATGGGTTCTAAAATCATCTAGCCCCATCTGAGGCTCGAAGGACTTACTTATGTGACTGACTTATCTGCTGCAGCTCACATGGTTATTATGCAATAGAATGAGGACTTCTTACTTTAAACCGCAAGCTCTTTCCTTATCCCAGGATGACTCTATATACTGATTTGGGTATTCTGCAGACCTGCATCTGGGGTCATGAGGATGATTAAGGTAGGGAGTGGGAGGAGATGTGGGTTGAAGAGAGTTTGGCTACATTCTGGGGCTCTGGAATCTTCACTCCCAGAAGCTACCTACCCTTCTATATGTCTAAAATCCTAGAGTCCTGAATGAAATTTTAATAAAAAAAAAAAGAAAAGAAAAAAGAAAAGAAAAAAACCTGATAGAACAGAAAAAGCAAACCATGATCAATGAAATACAAAAATATACATAATTTATTATTATTATTATTTACTTTGAAAAAGAGAACACGAGCAGGGAAGGGGCAGAGAGAGAGAGAGAGAGAGAGAGAGAATCCGAAGCAGGTTCCATGCTGTCAGCACAGAGCCCACCGTGGGGCTCAAACTCATGAACCATGAGATCATGATCTGAGCTGAAGTCAAAACTTGGATGCTTAAACCAACTAAGCCACCCGGGTGCCCCAAAATACACATATTTTAAAACAGGCTTACCGGGTAATAGCACTGAACAGTCCACGGATGCGTGCTTTATGTCGAGCTACAAAAGCTTCAGTAAATATTACTCCTCTGTTATCAAGATCAATGTGTCCATTAATAATTTTACCTAGTCGCTGTGTTAGTGCCTGAGGGTAAAATGCGAATTTTTATTAATTTGAAAGAACAAAATTCTAAATATACATTTGTATAGCCTTATTAAAGGTACAATGCATGCTGTTGTTGTATTAACCACATGATTGAGAAATTTCAACAAGCACAAATTTATAGGATGTATAAGCTAAAATGAAGATTTAGGATCTAGGAAACTTCAAAATCTCACAGCCGGGCAAAGAACCGAATGAGTCAAATAGATATGTTAAAAGGCTTAGCTACATGGTAAGAAGGGCTTTTTCTAATGTAAAATAAAATTGAATGATTAACCAATTTTTCTAGATATAGGCAGCCTGAAACATAGACAGTAAGACATATACATGGGTCTTGAAGACTCTATCTGGAGCTTCAAACACTGAGTAAAATAAATGTTATTCCAAGATGCTGAAACCTAGGGAAACGTAATAACTAAAGAGTTACCTTCTTGGACGCAATTATCAGTAAGTTACTTGTGCCCAGAGATCTATACTAGCAGACATGATTTCCTGGTAACCCCAAGAGAGTATTTCTCCATAGCTACATTATGACTGGGGTCAGGTACATCTGAAATAAGTCTGGACATATTTCACATCCCAAGATAAGTTAAAACTACTCAAGGCAGCCTGGCTGATAGTTTTCTGGTATAAAAAAATGCATTTCAAACCATTTCTTAATGACTTTTTAGAATACTGCCTGTAATATTCAGAAAAACTAGAACTGAAAAATGTTAAGAAACCATATGTATTTCCAAAATGTGTCAGCAGCACAGTTTTATATGAAATCATTTGGGGCTGTTCTGATATCTTTAAACAGTGTTCTAAAAATTTATTTTTTGACTTTCTGTGATCAACATATATATATGCTCACTTAAAATAGAACTTAGGCTCCTGATATGCTCTGTAAAACAGATCTGTATTCAAATTGTATTTTAGATGCAATTATAGGAAGTCACTCTCTTAAAATAGGTTAGTAAATCTGTTTGTATTATAAATTAATCTCATGCAATTATGGTTTGGTAAATTTTTGTAAGTTGGATTTTCTTAAAGAGATATATACCTAAAAAGAGATTTGGCTTTTCCCTTATTTATTCCAGTAAATACAAAACAAAACCATCATTTATTGAGTACCTCCATTGTGCCAGACATCTCACTGATACACCATATATATAACCTTATTGAAGTCTATGAAAAAGACAATTATTCCCATTTTAAAGATATGGAAATTCAAGTACAAAAGAGGTGAAATAATTTTCCTAACATTGAATAACTAAACAGTGGCATAAGCAGAATAAAATCAAAGTCTGTTTAACTCCAAAGCACATGCACTTTCCAGTATACAAAATGAATGTCTATAATTCTAAAATGGCAAACTATTTTAAGAACAAAGAAATAATCATTTCTAAATGGTCTGTCTCATCAGAGCCATCAATGTATTGGAAGCATCCCCAAAATATACAACTACATCAATAAACACTTGCAAAAAGTTAATGCTACAAAAGTCTAGTTTTTTTCTTCCAATTAAAATTCTTTATTTACCTGAAAAGACACTAAGCTATTAAGAAAAAGTACCTGTGTCAGAAAGTTTCCAGGAAGATCATAGGTCTTACATAGTTCTGATATGGTGACCTGACCACTTTCTTGCAATTTATCATTTACCTCTTCTGCTAACCGATCCAAATAGTTGCTAATAGTTAAAGAAAAAAAAATTACAATTATTTTCCTCTTTTATGTGCAATAAGGTATGCTCACAAAATAATGAATAGGGTATGTTTAGGTAAACATAAGTCATTATTCATATTCTGAAAATTATTTTTCTTATCAATGTAATTAATGTAAGGTTAACCAAATGATAAATGCTGGGATTTTTTTAACTATGTAAATTCTGCATTTTTCATTAATATTTTTGGAACAAATCTGCTTTCGGAATTAAGATCATAGAGTAAAGATTGTAAGAATTATGTTTATGCTGCTTTAATAGAAAAAAAATCAAAGTTTTTATTATTCCCAAGTACTCCATACAATTAAGCACTTACTTTTTTTTCTTTGAGAAAGAGAAAGAAAGTGAGTGGGAGAGGGAGAGAGGGAGAGGCAGAGAGAGAATCTTAAGCAGGTTCCATGCTCAGCACGGAGCTGAGGCAAGGCTCAAATTCATGACCTTGATATTGTGACCTGAGCCAAAAATGAAGAGTGGGACGCTTAACCAACTGAGCCACCCTGGTGCCCCAAGCACTTACAATTTAAATATAATGATCCTAAAAATGAAAATCAGCACTTGAGTTCTAAATAAAATGCCAAACTGGTCACAATTGTTCTAAATTTAAACACTATGGAAAAAAAAAAAAAAAAAAAGAAACATAAAAAAGTGCTCCTAAATATTGTACTTACTCATCTATCAGTTGTCCCAGAACTAGCTGAACATGCTTTTCTGATTTTACAATGTCACCAATTCTACTTTCAATATGAGTCAGATCCACATTAATTACCTGGAAAAAAAATAAAATTCTATTAGTGATAAGTTCATATTGTTTCTTAAGTTTGAAACTATATATTAGAACATTTTTTTCTATGACTTTTATTTTTATTTTTTTAGTTTATTTATTTTAAGAGATAGTGTGAGGGGGATAGGGGCAAAGAGAGGGAGAGAGAGAATTCCAAGCAGGCTCTGCACTGTCTGCAAAGAGCCTGACGTGGGGCTCGAACCCATGATTGGTGAGGTCATGACCTGAGCTGAAACCAAGAATCGACAGAGCCACCCAAGTGCCCCAACCTATCTTTTTAAAAACTTACTTTCTCTTAGATGAATTTCAAATTAATTTGAAATACTGTCAAAAGTCTCAGTCAAATAAAAATGAGAGGTTTATTGCTTATTTACTTTCATTTCTGAACAACTACATTTTCACTTGTTAGCAAAGTTTGCATTAAGAAACTGTACTGTCATACAATAGGCAGGATTTGCACAAGATTTTCCAGCTTCTTGGATATAGTGTAACTTGTTGATGACATGTGCTCTTATATTTTATAAAAATATCTTCTTCTTTTTAAAATATTTCTTTACTCCTTCCATATACTAAAGTAAACATGAACATTATTTTTCTCCCTAAATACTTAAACCCTGTTACAATGAAAAATCATAACTATGAGTTTACTCGGTAAAGAATAAGCAAATAACTAAGAAAGAAGAACTTATTAAATCAATTCAATATGTCAGAACTTATTAATTAAATATATTAGTGTGGGATATAAAACTATTTCTTCACAGATACACAAAATAAGATACCAGTATTAGTGAATTCTTAAGTCATAGTATCAAAAAATTGAGAAAGGAAAAAAATTTATAAATTAAAAATGTACCTGTTGTAGATCAACAATGTTTACTCGACCTTTAAAGAAAAGACATTCATTGACTTTAATTCATGTGTAAGTATACACCAGACAAAAACTGTAAATTTCAATAGATTTACATCTTGGACAGTTGAAGGCCCCCTTCTTGAAAGCACATAAAGCTACAATAATTACCGTTTTCAAATGCAAACCATTAGCTGAATACATCCTCATGGCTGAAGGCACAGGCAATAATTTATTTTTGAAGTTTCATTTGTCACATTAGGCCAATAACGAACATCAATTGATTGATACACAATTTGGCCAGATCTATGGATTTAAGATGGACTCCCCTGGCAGAATTTATCTATTGTACCAAAGTGATACTGACAATTAAATTCAGATGAACTCATTTAAAAAATTTTTGGAATGAGTAGATTTCCATGTATTGGCAAAAGAAGTCTGTCAAGTATTCCAAATTATAGCTAATATTTTCTTAGCAATATGGAGGAAGATGAACCAACACCAAGGGTATATCTGATAACATCTAATGAAGAGCTGTTTTCATAGTTGCTTATATTTTAATCAAAGTGTTCAAATTTGCTCAGTAGTTCAAATTAAAAAAAAGAAAAAAAAACTTTTTCATATGCTTATAATTGCATTTCCCATGATATACAGGTATAGCACCATATCGTTTCCTAATCTGCAAATACTTAAAGGTAAGTTTTTTTTTAAAAAAGTGGCAGTATAGCTCTGATTTTCAACAATTTATAATCCTTCAAAATCTCTGTTCTCATTTCATAATTACCACCTGATAATAGACAGCTAAGTACCCTCCCCTGCGTCATGCAATAAATTCATGAACTGTGAATAGGAACAGTTGATTAATTCACACACAGAACACATAACTCAAAATAATAAAAGATGCTATTTTGTAAAGTGACGATATTTGACTTCATTTAAATTATATGATCATCTTTACCTGAAGCTATTAAAAACATTAACGCTGATTTCCATATTAACAATTGAGAAGAGTGTCCCACATCCTCCAAATAATTTATTAGTTATGTTTTATAAGTTTTTTCCCTCTTCCAAATAACCAGAAGAAAAAAAACTAAGGAATTACTTACCTCCTCGGACATGTAGCTCATCTCTCATTTCTTTACTAATTTGGGCTGGAGTAATATATTCCTTCCCATCAAGTGTGTGAACTACATCTAGCTGTTTCTGAGCAATCAATTTATTCACAATCTCAATGCAGTTCCGCTCTGACAACCTGAGGAAAACAAGAAGTTTTAAAATGCACTTGATACATTTGGTGCTTAACAAACTTAACAATTTATGAACTTTTAAAAAAAGTTTGGGTAAAGAGTCACTAAGATTTACATTACAAAATCTGTACCTTTGATTAGTATAACCATACTGATTCAATGTGTTAAAACACACACACACACACACACGTACACACACCTCTTGGGAGTAAGCAGGTTTACATAAACTTAAATCATGTACCTAACTGGTACAAACCATTCTATTACAGAATTTCAAGTCTGCTCTCTCCTACAGGCCTGCTTGTACCCTTCAAATCTGAATAGAAAAGTTAGCACATATAATTTAGGTAGCACATATAAATTAGGTAGCCCTACTTTTACTTCAATTCCCAGTTTAAGTTCAGTAAAAAAACCAAAACCAAACAAACCGGAATTTTCTTTAAGTGTATAATTGCCTACTACTATTGGTCTGTAGGCAGGGGATATGGCCTAGGAAAACCATGACTACAACTGTTATCCAAGCTCTTAAGTATGTGCCCTAGTTTGTCCTCGGTACTACAAAATACAGTATTAAGGGATTAAGGTCTTCAAGCCCCATTGGGAACAAAAACATCTTAGTAAGAGATAGTCAATGGATAAAAAAGGATTCTATCAACATTGTTTATGTGTTCTGTAATATTAAAAAGCAGAGTTAGGGTGCCCAGGACACAATCCCGCCAAGGTTGGTGGGTTTGCAAGAAATGTCAGTGTCCGGGAGTTCTTAAAAATGACGGATGGGACCATGGGTCTGGCCTGGCACACTCTCCTGGTGGACAAAAAAGGCAAAATGTTTAAAGGGTCAACACGGCATTTACAAAGTACTGCATTTTGTTGTTGCCTCTCCCTTCCAGCTTATTCTAGGTCAGGAAGTGCATAATAATCAATTATGCCATAGGGGGTTGGGTAAATAAGGATCTGAGGGACACTCTTAAGACAGTGAGAAATCAACAGCTTCAGCCATCAAGAGGGCGGGGCGCGGCAGCACTTGGCTGGGGCATGGCTGGGGGCGGGGGATGGTCCGGGGCGTAGTAGCTTTCGGGTTTCAAAGCTGGGAACTATACTTGGAACTGCAATCCAGGCTCGGGGAGGAAGGTGAGGGCGAAATCGGTGACACGGCCTGGGAAGGTGCGGGGTCCAGAGCCAGGGATCTGCGGCCTCAGATCTCGGCGTGACTACCCAGGGGCTATTTTGGATTCTGCAACGAAAAGGGAGGGTCAGGCACCTCTGTGTGGCCTCGGCGAACTGCGCCCGCTGAAAGTCAGCCGCCAACCGCCTGATCTCCTCCCAGGCGTCCGCCATCCCGGCCCTACTCGCAGAGGTTCCGAAGAACTGCCGACACGTCAGCCTAAAGGAAGCGGGAGGCGAGGCGGAACGGGCCGCGCGGAGGGACAAGAGACTCCTCCCCCGACGCAGATACCGAACGCGCGCGCCCCGCTCCGGCAGGGACGGGCCGGAACAGCCTCAGCCCCGCCCACCTCACGTGGCGGGGAGCGTCCTGCTTGTTGTGAGGCGGAAGGGCCTTGTTTGGGAGCCAGGTGACTAGGTTCCTGGAATATGGCAGGCGGGATGCAGGGGGGCTCAAGTTAGTAAAGTGTTACTTTAGGTTTTCGTATTGTCAATAGTGTTTAAGAGCAGTGTTGATCAAATTAACTACTTTTATTTTTCTTGTGCCCTTCATTTGTTTTTGGGGGAGGAAAGGGGAGGAGATGTGCCTGTGCCTGCGATTAGTATCTCTTCTTCGCTGGCTATTAAGGAGCAGTACGTAGTGAATTATGTTAATTTTTATATGGACACAGAGCAATTGTACCTTTTGGGTGACAAATGGGAGACAGTACTGAAGGTAGGTACTCTATTTTTTTGCACAAAGATGACTAATTTGGGTACCGTTAAAGATTGGGAATTGCTTTCCTGTTATTCTAGATTTAGAATGTCATTCTTTCCCGTTTCTCCTATAGGGAATATTGGCTCTATCAAGTAATGAAATAGGAACATATGATAATATGCATATATAGCTACCGATGAAACGGAGGAAGCAAAGGGCACCTTTATTTTGCTTTACTCTGCATTGAAATCAGTAAAAGGTGGGTATTTACTCTGAAGTAATTTACTCTGAAGTACTCATTCTCTGTCAGATACCATGGATTACATTGGTTGGTAAGGCAGATATGATCTTGCCATAAACAACTTATAAGTCTAATGAAGCAGATTTTTTTTAGTACTTAATATAAACTATAAAAAGTAGAACAATAGGGAAAATACAGCATACCATGTGATCACTTGGCATCCAAACTTGTTACTTACTATATAGGACTCTGTCAGCCTGGAGTCTACTTTTTGGCAGCATCAGCTGCTGCACACCACATGTGGATTGTGGCCTAGACACACCAAACCCTTTCAGTATGTTTTCTGGAATGCCTGTCCTATTCCTCACTGCACCATGCCCCCATTTATTTTGTAACTTATTTTTCCATGATGTCCCAGATTAAATAAAACTCTTCAATGAAGCCTTTTTTTAAATTCCTACAATTATTGTAGGAATTATATATATGGTGTCTAGTAGCTAAATGCATTATTGTCTCTAATAGCAAGCAAAACTACACTGCAATTTTTACTTACTATGTCTCTAAGTCTGAGCTCCTCGGTGCTCCTTAGCATTAGTATGACATCGGGTACATAGTACCCTGGTATACTCCGTATAGGTTAGATGAACAAGTCAGTGTAACTGTTTTGGTGCAGCATTTTACTTTGGTATAGTAATAACATTTACATTTATTCCTAAAAAGCAATAATTCCTAAAAAAAGGAATAATTACTGATTGTATTTTTTAGATCCTAGACTAAAATGGTAGCCACTAGCAAGATGAAGCTATTTAAAGTAAAGTTAATTAAAATTAAATAAAATTATACCAACAATGAACAAGTGGAATTTGAAATTGAAAACACAATACAACTAGCATGCCCAAAATTACATTGGCACCCCCAAAAATGAAATACTTAGGCATAAATTTAGCAAAATATGTACAAGATCTATATGAAGAAAATGACAAACTTTGATGAGTGAAATCAAAGAAGAACTAAATAAATGGAAAGGTATTCCATGTTCATGGATAGGAAAACTCCAGGAAATCTTATATTTTCAAGATGTCAGTTCTCTTCAACTTGATCTATGATTCAATACAATCCCAATCAATTTCCCAACAAATTGTTGGGTGGATATTAACAGTCTTATTGTGAAGTTTATATAAAGAAGCAAAATAGCCAGAATAGCCAGCACAATATGGAAGAACAAAGTTGGAGGACTGACACTACTGGACTTTAAGACTTACTATGAAACTACACTAATCAAGATAATGTGGTATTTGTCAAAGAATAGACAAATACATCAATGGAATAGAATAGAGAGTCCAGAGATAGACCAATATAAATATAGTCAATTAATTTTTGAGAAAGGAACAAAAGAAATACAATGGAGAAAATACAATCTTTTTGACAAATGTTACTGGAATAATTGGATAGTCACACACACACACACACACACACACACACACACATACACACAAATGACTATAGATGCAAAACTTAAAGCTTCATAAAAATTACATTTGGAGTGGGGTGCCTGCGTGGCTCAGTGGGTTGACTGTCCAACTTGTGATTTCAGCTCAGGTCATGATCTGAGGGTCATGGGATTGAGTCCCGCATCAGGCTCTGCACTGAGCACAGAGCCTGCTTGAAACCCTATCTCTCTCCCTCTGCTCCTCTCCCCTGCTTGTGTTTGCACTCTCTCTCTCAAAAAGAAAATTACATTTGGATCATAGATCTAAAAGTAAAATGCTACTATAAAGCCCATAGAGATAACAGGAGAAAATTTAGATGACTTTGGATATATCACTGACTTTACAGATACAATACCAAAGGCACAAAGCATGAAAGCAAGAACTGATAAGCTGGACTTGATTAAAATTAAGAACTGCTCTGCTAAAGTCAAAGTCAAGAGAATGGAAGACAAGATATGAACTGGGAGAAAATCTTTACAAAAGACATTTCTGATAAAGGACTGCTATCAAAATATACGAAGAAGTCTTAAAACTCAAAAGTAAGAAAACAAGGAGCCCAATTAAAAAATGGGCCAAAGACCTTAACAGGCATCTCACCAAAGAAGATGTATAGATGGCAGAGCCACCTATAAAAGGATGCTCTGTATCATGTCATCAAAGAAACACAAATTGAAATAAGATATCACTACACAACTATCAGAATGACCAAAATATGGAATATTGACAATACCAAATGCTGATGAGGATGTGAAGCAATAGGAACTCATATTTGTTGCTAGTGGGAATGCAAAAAGGTACAACCACTTTGAAAGTTTGGTGCTTTCTTACAAAATATAAAAATACTCTTACTCTCAATTGAACACTTGCACTCCTTAGTATTTATCCAAAGAAGTTGAAAACTTATGTCCACATAAAAACCTACACACAGGTATTTAAGGCATCATTATTCATAATTGCCAAAACTTGGAAGCAGCTAAGATTTCCTTCAGTAGGTGAATGGATAAATGAACTATGATACATCCAGGCAATGGAATATTATTCAGCACTAAAATGAAATGGGCTATCAAGTCCTGAAAAGACATGGAGGAACCTTAGGTGCATACTGCTAAATAAAAGAAGCCAATCTGAAAAGGCTACATACTGTGTGATTCCAACTATATGACATTATGAAAAGGCAAGACTATAAAGACAGTAAAAAGACCATTGATTGTCAGGGGTTGGGGAAGGTGGAGGGATGAATAGGCAGAGCCTGGAAGATTTTTAGGGCAGGGAAAACACTATGATATTATAATGATGGATGTGTGTTGTTATCATACATTTGTCCACCCCAATAGGATGTAGGACACCAAGAGTGAGCCCTAATGTAAACAATTAACTTTGAGTTATTATGATGTATTAATGTAAGTTCATCATTTATAACAAATGTTCCACTTTGGTGAGGGGATTTTGATAATGGAGAGGCTACATATGTGTGGGTGCAGAGAATCTAGGGGACATCTTTATACCTTCCTTGCAATTTTCTTATGAACCTAAAACTGCCCTTAAAAAACAGTTTAAAACTTTAAATAAAATATAAAAGTTAGTCCTTCATTCACAATAGCCACTTTTCAAATGTGCAATAGCCATATGTGGCTCATGGCTATCTTATGGAACAGTATAGAAAACCATTTTCATCTTCAACAAGAGCTCTATTGGACAGTCCTGGTTTCAATCTTTGATAAAGGCACACATTTGTTCACTCTGAAATCATGAGACTCAAAACAACTATCTGCACCTAACAACTATACCTTAACTGCAGTGTCAGTTATTTTGAGTGGGGAATAAGAATGAAAGGGGACTATTTCAATGTTGGCTAACATCATGATAAAGAGTAGAGGAGCTTTAAGTAATCTAATGTATGAATAGGATAATGGTAAACAGTACAAGTGGCTACTGAATAAGAGATGAGAGATTCCTCTTAAGAACAAACTATATGTAGACTTGGAAAATAAAGCTTCATTTCTCTAAAAAAACCTTTCTAACAGCTTGTGTCTACAGACTTACGTCAAATTTTTGACACATATATTATGTGGGAAGGACTCATGGTCCTTCACTACACTAGGTACATGATTGTGTACGGATGCTACACTAGGTACATGATTGAGAAACCATCCTCAGATTCATTTTAAATTCAAAGGCTAATAATATATTCTAACATTTGTAATATGGATTGATGGTTTCTTTGATGATATGAGATGTGATCCTGTAAAATTCCTCCAAGGTAAACCATACTTTTAATAAAATTTGAAGACTTTTTCTTTGTTTACTAGAAAATAAAACAATAAAATGTGAAGTACTTTTTCCAACTCAACTAGGAAAATAAACCCAAGCAACTGCAAAATGTGTATTCTTAACCAAGTCATTGCAGAGAAATTACAAAGACATTGTGTTAATATTGTCACTGATATTACCTTATTGTAGTTAGGGATTTAACAAGCACCTTGATACCACCATCAAAGATGGCAGTTCAATCTTATGCATAGAAAGCATCAATACCCTTGGAAGCTACTATGATTTATGGGTGAAAGAAAAGCCAAAAGGTCAGAAAAAAGAAGATGAAATTGAAGAACTAGAAATAAGGGAAGCAAAGAAGGTATAGAGGGTGGAATAGTTAACAATACCTCTACGGGGTCAAAGAGAATGAAAATAAATGCAAACCCATTGACTATTAAAGCAAAGAGGTTATGACTTTTAAGAGGGGATTTTTTTTTTCCTGCTATGATAGCAATGGAAGTTAGATTGTAGGATACCTCAGGAACAAATGTGAATAATGGGAGCAAGAACAAAGAACTGATCAAGTATTAAATGAATAGAAGATAAGTCAGTGAAAAGAGAGATTACAATAATGTTCAAGAGGTAGGCAGCAATTACGCAGGGACCATAGAATCACAGCGTATTAGGGCAGGAAAGCCTCTTCAGATCAGTATCAATAATTTCTCTGCAAGGCCCTGGCAGATTATGTACTTTTTGTGTGACCACTTGAAGTGATGAAGTATTCCCTTCTTTGCAAAGTAGGTTAATTCATTTTGGGACAGATTTAACAGAAATTCCTTCCCTATACTAAAGCAAGATCTATTTCTTTGTAACTTCCGTATTCTTTCCTAGAGTCAACAGAATGACTCTAATATATCTTTCCCATGACCACTCTCAGATATTCAGTATGTCCCTCTTGTTTTCTTTCTCTAAGTTTAGCATCTAAGATCCTTCATTAGATCTCCTGAAAGAATTTCCAGACCTCTAGATATCCTGGCCATCTTCTCTTATTGAACTCTAGTTCGCCAGTATTAGCTTTTGAAAGTGATGCCCAGAGGAATTTAGTATTTTACACACAGTCTGAATAGAGCAGATGACAGATTAATTTCCCTAGATATTATACTTCTGTTAATTGGACTCTTGGCTTAAATTGAGCTGGTAATGAACTGTATCTAAATTGCTATCAAACTAGGTTTAGTCAACTCTGTATCTGAAAAAATTAAATTTAATTTGATAAATTTCACCTTGTTAGCTTTGACCCATTCATTCATTTATTATTTCAACAAATAGTATTTGAGATCTACTATATGCCAGTCTTTTACCATGGGTGTACCAAGAAGAGCAAACTGTTCTAACTAGTTGAAATTATTTCCAAAATTAAATGTCCTGCAACATTGTTATTTCTGCCATCACCTGCCATCTATAAGTTTTTAAAATATAATTAAGTTTTTTTATTCTAGTTAATAGCAAAATTGATTAAGAGAGAAACAAGGATATAGTCTGTGATAAGTTGGTGACACTGGTATGTTAGGATTCTAGATTCAAAAAATTTTAGAGCTAGAGGGAACTTTAGGGACATCTGAAAGTCTGATTCATTAGTTTTATAGAGTTAACACATACCTTTGAATATGATTGTCTTAAATACCATATTTCCCCTTTTGTTTAGGGGAAGATGGTGGAATGCCAACTTGTTTATGGAATTCCAGAATTGAAATTTATCAGTCTTGGAAAAAACTTTTCAAGACTTACTCTTAAAGAACTTTTGCTGTTCCATAATAATCACCATTTTCTTTATCAAAATCCTACAAAGCTATTTAATAACTTATTTTAGAATATTTTTTTGCTTTCCTATATTTTTCTTTTTATTCTCCTCCCAAAATGAGATTTAAAATTCTTTTTTGATATTTGTAGGTTTTGTTGGATGGGGGAGCAAGTTTTTGTTCATTGTGACCCTTCATCTTTATCAGTAAAGCAATAACTGGCATCCCTTCTGCTTCACATCACTTTATCATTGGTACATAACCTTTGTAGTCTGACCTATGGAGTCAAATGCATGTACTTTATAAACTATAAAATTACTTATCTATTTATGCTCCCCTTACTCCTCACTAGTGTTGTGACTATATTGTCAGAATTTCATTTTAGAGCCACATTTTTGTGAAACTTGTTCTGCAAATATATATATTTATTCCCAAAAACACTAAGTAGTCTTTTGTTTCCAAGGGAACAAATTCTATATTAGTCTTTTCTGGTTTTGTTCCCCCCCTCTCCCGCCATTTCTTCACAGTGCTGTATTTAGAGCCAGACGTATTAGCTCCAGGCATCAGTTGCTTTGCTGAGTACACTTCTCCACAGTATAACTGCCAGGCAAAATGACAAAACGTCCAATTCGGAAAGGAACAAGTTAGTGTTCTTGTCAGTGCTTGGATGTTGTTCTCAAAGAAGCTAAAATTCTTCTATTTTATCAACAAAATATGATGTAAAGGACTATATTGGCAGTTTGTATCACTGCTAAGGTACTGGTGTGTAGAATGGTATGTAGAGTTAATAGTCATAGGGACACATTCTAAAGAAATGTATAGTATCTGTGTTTCCTCCAAACAAAAAGTCACACTGGCTCAAATCTCCAGAAATGATTTGTGTCTTTCTTCTTCTTCTTGGTACCTTTTCACCACTTTCACCTACTTCACCCACGTCTAACACCTAACCTCTGGCAACTGACGAGTGTGTTGTCTATATCTATGAGTTTGTTTTATTTTAGATTCCACATGTATGTGAAATAACATAGGATGTGTCTTTCTCTGTCTGATATCTTTCTTCTTTATCTCTTGCTCCTTCTCCTCTCTCAATTTTCTCCTCCTCTTCTTCTTCCTCCATGTATTAATTATTAGTTACACCAACAAGATATATGTTGTAAAGAGATTGAAGACTTTATAGTAGCAGCAGTGATAACATCTGGAAGTTGTGAAGAGCCACAGCTGGTATACCTAATATTCACCCTTTTAAATTCCATTCTGAGATTGTTTCAGAAAGTAAGTTCTGGTCAAGTTCCTAAAGGTACTCCAATCAAGAGTAGTTGGTAAAAATGTCTTCAGATATATAGATGCACAGTGTATGTTATTACAAATCTTTACGGCAATTCTTGTGTTCTCTTAAATTGATTTGTTTCTTTGAATCTTAAAATCTGTGCTCATGTTTTAAGCAGATTGACTGTGTTTATGAGACAAATACTATTGCTGATATCTGTTATTAATCATCATAGTAACTATATCCCTGTGTAATTTTTACATGGATTAAACACTTAATGTCTTCCTTATATCTGTTTGACCATAGCAATTCCAGTTGATTTCATTTGGTCAGCAAATACACAGCACATAAGCTAACACTCTTCCTTTTAGGACCTAGAGTAGACCACTAATCAATTATAGCATTTGTCTTGCTAAGCCTGGAAATGCCTCAGAATCCTTCTCAAACAATGTTCCAGCCACTGCTAACAATATATTAAAGTTGGCACTTACTATGAAATATATTCCCCATTCCAGAGCAAGGCCATACTTCTGAGAAATATCCTAATGTAAAAAGACCTCTGGGCAGTAGCATCAGAAATATAAGGATCACCAGTGAAGTATGTCAGATACTTCTCTGAATGAGGAATTGTACCAGGAGAATCAGATATAGATCCTAATTTCTCAGGAGCCAGGAATTGACAGAAGAGAATTCTGTTTTAGACTTAGAGTAAATGTTGCATGGAAACAAAAAGAGAAAACATACTTTGGGGGTATATCTATAGATCTCTAAATTGTCTATCTGTGTGGCTACCACTCAGATTCCCCTTATTCTACTGAGTAGTTTTTTGTATTGCACAATGGTGCTTAATTGTGATGTCATACATGTTTCCTGGAGCTAATGATCCAGGAGGTAGTGAAAGGGGACACATATGTTTTTAGTTTTGTTTTTCCACAACATACAGGAAGGAGCTTCTTAAAAGTGGGAGTTCATTCTTTCCCTAGTGGTTCTTACTGTTTGGTTTCAGGAAACTTTTGTGGTGTTAAACATTTTGAGGATCTCTCAAAGAGCTTATGTATATGGGTTATATCTATTTATTGTGTTAAAATGGAAATAAAATAGTTATGAACAATGACTGCAGTAAAATGAGTGTTAATGTAAATAATATATGTTTTTTGTAAAATTAATCTTGTAGAACAAAAAATTTAGTGAGAGGAGTGGATTTGCTTTAGGTTTTCCCAAGTCTTTTTAACATTTGGCTTGTCAAAAGAAATTTCAGAGAATTTCACTTGATATATTTTATTGAGAGAGAAACAAACTATTCATAACCTGGGAGACTTCAAAACTAAAACTGGTGGAAGCATGGCTTTCAGTAGTTACAGCTCAGTTTATAAAGCATGAATGAGGAAGTGCATTGTTTTGTGATTTGTTACTAGAAGCTTACATTCCTTTTATGGTAGTAGCACTCTATATGCTGATTTGTTTGCATATCTTCTTACTTGGTTGGCTAGGAAGCTGTAAAGTCATGCTTATTTGAAGGAAATGTAAGTTTTATTTAAGGTTAGAGTTGGCATTTCAGGGAAATCAGGACAGTTTTAAACTTTGGTTATGTGACTATAAATGTTTGGTCCCAGGGGTATATTCAGATTGTGCCCTTCATTTTGGATTCTTTTTAACAGGGTCAATAGAAACTTTTTCAGTTTGTTACGATATCACACATCATGTAATTGCTGGAAAACTTCACTGTATGCCCATGAAAAAAAATAAGCGTGAAAAAGACAAATAATGATGTAATACCACTTTGACAATAGTTTGACATCATAACCTCTGAAAGATTTTAGGGACACCGGAAGTTCCTTACTGACACTTTCAGAACTGATGGCTTCAACCTTTTCTGTGATGACTGCTGACTTGGTGTAGAATGAATGTATCAAGTCTCCTGCTAGGGCTGTCCTTGACATTGCATCATTTAAAAGAATCAGGCCTGTGGAAACACTATAATCAGCCAAGATAATTCATTCAACCAAATATTTATTAAAGACATTTTCACAACTTTTACAATATTTGCATTCATAATTTAGAGAAAGTGTACCCCTAAATACAAGCAAAAATAGAGAGTTAAGATCTGGGGAAAAATAATGAGGTTTTCAGGCTACATAGCTCTGTAAAGTTGGCTCATTCATTTATTCAATGCTTATTTATTGAACACCTATTCTGGGCAGAGGGGATACATAAATGGCTAAGACAGCTCTAGTTGTTACCTTCATCTGAGCTCATAGTCTAGTTGTATAACTTGCACCCCAAATATGGCTTTTAAGCAAAACAAAAACAAAAATGAAACAAATATGTCAATTACAGGATTATCACCAAAAGGTAAAGAGGGACCCTCAGGGAAAGCAAAGATTTTTGGAGATGTACTAAATAGTTTGCCTACAGTAAATGCCACGATGGACTTTTTAAAGCTGTTTGTTCATAGCCTCCATTGACGAAAGCTGAGGACGAGAACAACATGCAACTCAGAGTATCACAGAAACTGCTTTCTTTGAAACAAGCATTATCATCCATTTGTTGTCAGTCTTATAAGATGGTGACTCTAAAATGAAATTACTTTTAGGGGCTCCTGGGTGGCTCAGTCGGTTGGGCGTCCTACTTCGGCTCAGGTCATTATCTCGCGGTCTGTGATTTTGAGCCCCGCATCGGGCTCTGGGCTGACAGCTCAGAGCCTGGAGCCTGTTTCGGATTCTGTGTCTCCCTCTCTCTTTGACCCTCCCCTGCTCATGCTCTGTCTCTCTCTGTCTCAAAAATAAATAAATGTTAAAAAAAATAAAAAAAAAATGAAATTACTTTTGTTTTTTAGATCCATATTTTCATAGTACAGCCTCTACTGGTCCATTAGACCTGTAGTGCTGCCTACCAAAAATTAGTCCCAAGGTTCTACCTTATAGCAAGGGGACCAAGAAATGTGGAGAAACCCAGACAATTTGATGGGAAGTAAATGTCTGATAGAGCTGGAACTGTATTATACAGCTGAGGGAGTATTTCTTTAGATGGAAGGTTTTTTGTTTTTGTTTTTTCTAGAATGGGAAAGAATGGCCTGTGTTATGGAGTGAATTGTATTCCACCCCCCCACCAATTTATATGTGGAAGTCCTAATCCCAGCACCTCAGAATGTGACTGTATTTGGAGACAGAGTTTTAAAAGAGGTAACTACAGTACAGTGAAGTCATTAGGGTGGGCCTTAATCCAAAATGACTGGAGTCCTTATAAGGAAGAAAATTAGGACACAGAAATGTATGGAGGGAAGATCATATGAGAAGAGAGAGAAGACAACCATCTACAAGCCAAGGAGAGAAGCCATAGAAACCAAGCCTGCCCACACCTTGATCTCAGATTTCTAGCTTCTGGAATTGCAGGAAAGTAAATTTCTGTTGTTGAAGCCACCCATTCTGTGGTACTTTGTTATGGCAGCTCTAGAAAACTAACAGTATGAGTATATGTTGAAGAGAAGAACTATTGAAGGAGAAGTAATTAAAGATAGGAGAGTAAGGGAGAAGGAGGCAGAAGGATTTTCTGGAGAAAATCCCCAGAGTGACAGAAAACTATGTGGTAAAATCCAGATAGATGGTATGTAGTGATTTGAAAAATAGCACCAAAGATATCCATGTCAATTTCCTGGAAACTATGAATATTACTTTATATGACAAAAGATGTGATAAAGTGAAGTCTCTCTCTCTCTCTTTTTCTTTTTTAATTGGCAGGGGAGGGACAGAAAGAGATCGGGGGGAGAGAGACATTCTCTTCATTGAGTATGGAGCCCGATGCTGGGCTCGATACCATGACCCTGGGATCCCATGACCCTGGGCTCCCATGACCCTAGGATCATTGAGCCAAAATCAAGAGTTAGATGCTTAGCTGACTGAGTCACCCAGGCACCTCTAAAGTTAAGTCTCTTGAGAGGAACAGTTTATCTTGAATTATCTGAGTGTGTCCTAACCATAATCATGTGTGTCCTTATAAGAGAGGCAGAGAGAATTTTGAGACACATACACAGAAAGGGAGAAGGTAATGTGATATAACCTCAAGCTGAAGAATGCCTTAGCCACCAGAAGCTGGATGAGGAAAGAATACATTTCTCATGTTTTAAGCCACCAAGTTTGTGGTAATTTCTTACAGCAGCCAGAGAAAACTAATAAAGATGGGCTAAGGAAAATGTCTTCCTTTTAGACATGAAGTATAAAAGTAGGGATGTTTATACATTAATTATCTTGGAGGTGGTGAAGTAATTAAGACTACCCATTTTTAAAAATTTTTTAAGTTTATTTATTTATTTATTTATTTATTTTGAGAGAGAGAGAGAGAGAGAGAGAGAGAGAGAGGGAGAGAGAATGCAAACAGGGAAGGAGCAGAGAGAGAGGGAGAGAGGGAGAATCCTGAGCAGGCTCTGCACCATCAGCCGAGAGCCCAACACGAAGCTTGAACTCACCAATTGAGGGATCATGACCTAAGCTGAAATCAAGAGTCAGATGTTTAATCGACTGAGTCACGCAGGCGTCCTAAGACTGTCCATTTTGTAAGCAATAATGCCTCACAAGATTTTCTGATGTTTTTATTTGGTAGAGACCCCAGACTTTAGACTGAACCCCAAATATAATAGAAAGCATTCAGATTTTAAAAAATCTTTTACCAACAAACAGTAAAGCTTATTTTGCTTCATGAAGTACTTATAGATTAAAAAAATCAGACAGTAAATACAGGTTCAGTAATGAAATACCCACCTCCTCAAGATATGCATGTTTCATAAGTAAGAAATTTCCAATTGCTTTTCTTGAGGTCAAAACAACATTCATAGCAAGATTGCTTCTTTGAAATTCTGTAATAGTACAGTGTTCTAGATTGTGATATACTGCAACATAGCAAAGTCTAATGGATTTTCCTCATGAAAATCTATAAAAATTGCTATGATTGAACACTGCTTCAGAACTTGGTAAATGCATTATCTAAAATCTTGTGTGTGTTATCATACTTATTCTGGCAGGTGGGGGGAAATTTGGGTGAATGTTTGTTGTTAGCAGAAGGATGAATTAGTTTTGCACCTATGAGTTGGCATCCCATAAAACCCATTCACAAAATAGTTGCTTACTGGAGTTTTTTATCATTATGGCTGAGAAAGAGAGGCACATCTGTGCTCCTTGCAATATGAGACATTCATCTTTCAAGCAAATATACATGCCAGAAGAGATTAGGATATGAGCAAAAAGATTCAGTAAGTGGTTCTATTTGAGACCATGATTCCAACATTAGAGGCAAAATTGAGATTCAACCCTATAGCTGTATCATGAAAAGCCACAATAACCATATGGAGGCTTCACACATTTTACTTCTGTTTGACTAATTTGGTAGAGAAAACAACATGAAAAAGAAACATGTTTAGAAGTCCTTAAAGTATTACTAATTATTTATTTAGCTTGTTTCAGAAATTTGATATGTTATCTTAAACAAATATGAAATTCTCTAAGCATACAGCATAAAGTCATGTTCTAAACCCAAGTGTTTTTTTCTTCCTAAGGACATTTGTTCAACAACACACAAATGAAACAATGGAAAGGGACACTGTGTGTGTGTGCGCACGTGCTGGGGAGAGGCTAGAAGGTGCAGAAAACCCAACCACTGGGGGCATCTTCTAGCATTTCTTGAACCCCCAAAATTTTTTTTTGAGTTGAAGTTTTCTTTCTTTCTTTTTTTAAATTTAAATTCAAGTTAGTTAACATAGAGTACAGTCTTGGCTTCAGGAGTAGAACCTGGTAATTCATCTCTTACATATGACACTCAGTGCTCATCCCAAAAAGTGCCCTTCTTAATGCCCATCACCCATTTAACCCATACCTCCCCTTCCCTCCAGCAACCATCCATTTGCTCTCTGTATTTAAGCGTCTCTTATTGTTTGTCTCCCTCTCTGTTTATTATCTTATTTTTCCTTCCCTTCCCCTATGTTCATTTGTTGTGTTTCTCAAATTCTACAAATAAATGAACTCTAAAGATTCTTCGCCTCTAATCTCTGACTCTAATCCTTCACCTGTTTCAATTCTCTTTACAAACAACAGCAACCTGTTTTATAAGTTTCCTGGGTTTAGTGACAATGTCATTCATTTTTGTACCACATGTGTATATAGCACGGTGCCTTGAGGTAAAATACTAAATTGTCCTATGTTGATTATTACAATAGTCACTTATCTGTTTTGCTGATTTCAGTTTACATTTCTACAACATATTTATATTAAAAACATAATTATATTAAAAGTGTAGTTCAGGCCACACGTGCTTTTAAAAACACTTAATGGCTCTGATTTCGTCAAACTAATGAAGTACATACAGACTCCTAAAAATCTCCTGAAATAACCCTACACAATCTGTCCCAACTTACTGTCCCAGCTGTATCCTGATATCCTCAGCACCCTTAATGAAGGCTGGGATCCACCAACATGCCACATTGTTGTCCTTCTCAAAACCCACAGGATTACTGCAGATCTCTGAATATTTGCACCCAATAGTTTGTCTTTTTGAAAGACCCTTTCCTCTCTTTATCCCTGGCAATGTAATTTTCTCCTTCCTCTCTGCTCTAATATCCTTGATCTGCCCTCTTCTTGAATAATATAAGTACCTTAGAAAGCTTTAATTTTTTTCCACATATAATTTTTAAACTTTATTCCATTATTTTATTCTTCACATTAGTCAAAGGTATAACATTTTTTTTTCTTCTGAGTTTCACCTTTCATATGTTCCTTCTTTCTTGTTTCAAATTCCTTCATTATGAAGTAGATCCATTTGTAATACTTTCTGCAAATAGGTATCGGTAGTAAAACTGTTATAGTCTTTATTTGTTCATCAGAAAATCCCATTAGATCTTCAAAATGGCTGCAGAATCTGACCGCTTTTACAACTTCGACCACCATCATTCTAGTCTTCTTCAAACAGGTGATGGGAACAGCTTGCTACCTGATCACACTGCTTCTGCTCGTCCTCTCAGTAAATATTGCTAATTACCTCCCAAAGATCCATTCTCTTCTCTTTTGTTAAAAATCGTATCCTATTATAGTAGAATGACATAGTAATGAGCTAAAAAATGACAATTCCTCACCTCTCTTGCAAATGAAATGGTTGAGGGGATGTCAGAATTGTCTCTGGGTAAAGCCTTGAGGAAAGCTCTCTTTTGAAGGAGCTGATAAATCTGGGAAGAACACTCATTTCCTATTGCCTCTTCCTGCATTTTAATGCCTGTCATGTGAAAGTGGTAGCAAGAATTTCAGCAGCCACTGAGTCTAAAGTAAATCCAGGAGGATTACTGAGACTTTGGTACTGATATCTTTGAGGAATAGAGTCTATACTAGCAATCTCCTAATTGATACAATTTAAGACTACTGCCCACATAGCAGCTAGAGGAATATTTTGAAAATGTTGGTTTGTAAGAGAAAACATAAAGAAATGTTTTGCATTTTTGGAGTAGCCAAAATTTTTTTATACATTACCCCTAAAAATACTAACTAAAAAGGAAAAACGTGACATGAAATATATTAAAATTAAAAACTTTCACCAAAAGATCACAATAGATATTAAAGATGCAGAGTGGTAGAAAATATTTTTTGACATATATATCTGACACAGACTTTATATGCAAGAAATATAAAGGACTTCTACAAACAAGTAAGAAAAATACTACAATCTAACAGGAAAATGAGCAAAAGACCTAATAGGTGCCTCACAAAAGAAAGTATCTAAATTACCATTAAACATTTGAAATGTGCAACTTCATTAATTGGAAGGGAAATTAAATGAAAACTAAATATAATGAAAACTAAGATAATGAAATAACAATATACATCCCCCAGAACAGCTAAAACTAAGAAGAATGACAGTATCAAGTATTGAAACACAGCTGGTGGATGTGTAAGTAGATACAACAATTTAGAAGAACTGATTGGCTTATCTACTAATCCTTATCATACTTAATAGCTTATACACCAACAATTTCACTCCAAGGTAAAATCCAGGAGAAATGAATATATATTGTGGTAGGCTGAATAGTGCCCCCATAATGATGGCCACATCTTAATCCTCAGAACATGTGTTACCTTGTATGATAAAGGCAGGTGTGATTAAGTTAAGGCTATTGAGATGAAGAGACTATCCTTGATTACCTGAGTAGGCCTGATGTAATTGCAAGGGTCCTTATAAAAGGGTTGCAGGAGGACTTAGGGAGAGAGAGAGCAAAGAGTGGAGTGATGCTGTTATAAGTCAATGAATGCCAGCAGCCTCTGAAAGCTAAAGGGGCAAGGCATAGAATTCCCCTTGAGACTCCAGAAGGAACTAGACCTGCTGACATCCTTATTTTTTCCCATGCACTTCATTTCAGACTTCTGAAGTAGGAGAGCAGAAACCTTATTTTCATTAGTACTATGTTGCCATGTCTAGATAATGTAAGTGCCCAATAACAATTGTTGGAAAAAAATATGTGAATGAATGAATGCAAATGTTTTTATTTCGTTCTTTTTGATAGATAAATTATCATGGTATATAATTGTAGGTTGACCGTTATTTCCTTCAGCATGTTGAAGAGGCTTCTGGCTTCTCCTTATTTTTCAGTTCTTTCCTTTGTAACTTCAACTGGATGTTCTATCCTCTCTGTCTCTAAACTTCATTGTATCCATCTCTTTATTTCCTTATGCTGTTCTCTGAGTAGTTTGCTTAATTCTATATCAAGTTTGATGAATCCTTTCTGTTTAACTCATCTATGTAAAGTGCATACATTGTAAGGCTAAATCTCAATGAATCATTACAAAATAAACATACCAAACATACCCTGTAACTACCACGTAGGTCAGTAAGTTTTGTCAGTACCCAGAAGCCTCCTGTCCTGATCAGGGTTACATTCTTTTAATATTTCCATTATAGAATTTTAGGATGACAGTTAGTTTCTTTTGGCCCTTTAAAAAATACAATTTATTGTGTTCTGGCTGCTATTGCTTTTATTGAGAAGTCAATGATGAGTTTTATTATGGATCCCATCAACCTAGTCTGTTTGCCTTTCTTGTAACCAATTTTATGATTTTGTTGTTTTTCTTTGTTTTTCATTGATTTTACTATGATGTGCTTATGTGTAGCTTTCTTTGTATTTATCACTTTTGGGTTTTCTAATGCTACCTGAATCTATGGCTTGATCTCTTTTGTAAGTTTTTAAAAATCCATAGCCATACTCTCTTCAACTATTTTTCTGCCCCATTTTTCTCTCTTCTTTTTCTGAGACTTCGGTTACACATCTGTTCAAACTTTTGCTGTATCCCCTTTGAATCTCCTTTGTAATTTTCTTTATTTTCCTTCCTTTTGTTTCTCTACTTAATTCTGTACATTTTCTTCTACATATTTTCCAGGTGACTTATTCTTTTTTTATCTGTGACTAATTTACTATAAGCCCATATATTGAGTTATTTATATTCAGTCATTACATTTTTCATATCTAGAATTTTCATTTGATTCTTTTTTCATTATTATTTATTTTTATTTTTAAATCTACATCCAGGTTAGTTAGCATATAGTGCAATAAAGATTTCAGGAGTAGAATTGAGTGATTCATCCCTGTGTATAACACCCAGTGCTCATTTCAACAAGTGTCTGTTCATCTGTTTTGTATCTTAAATTCCACATATGAGTGAAGTCATATGATATTTTTCTTTCTCTGACTTATTTCGCTTAGCATAATATCCTCTAGTTTCATCCACATTGTTGCAAATGGCAAGATTTCATTCTTTTTGATTACCAAGTAATACTCCATTGTATTTATGTGTGTATACACATACATACATATATACATACCACATCTTCTTTTCCATTTATCTGTCAATGGACATTTGGGTTATTTCCATACTTTGGCTATTGTTGATATCGCTACTATAAACATTGGGGTGAATGTATCCCTTTGTCACAGCATACCAGTATCCTTTGGATAGATACCTAGTAGTGCAATTGCTGGGTCCTAGGGTAATTCTAGTTTTCATTTTTTGGGGACCCTCCATACTGTTTTCCAGAGTGGCTGTACCAGTTTGCATTCCCACCAGCAATGCAAAAGAGTTCCCCTTTCTCTGCATCCTCGCCAACATCTGTTGATGCCTGAGTTGTTAATGTTAGCCATTCTGACTGGTGTGAGGTGGTATCTCATGGTGGTTTTGATTTGTATTTCACTGATGATGAGTGATGTTGAGCATTTTTTCATTTGTCTGTTAGCCATCTGGATGTCTTCTTTGCAAAAGCATCTATTCATGCTTTTGCCCATTTCTTCACTGGATTATTTGCTTTTTGGGTTTTGGGTTTGATAAGTTCTTTATAGATTTTGGAAACTAACCCTTTATCTGATATGTCACTTGAAAATATCTTCTTCCATTCCATTGGTTGCCTTTTAGTTTTGCTGATGGTTTCCTTCACTGTGCAGAAGCTTTTTATCTTGATGTCCCAATAGTTAATTTTTGCTTTTGTTTCCCTTGCCCCTGGAGACCTGTTGAGTAAGAAGTTGCTGTGGCTGAGGTCAAAGAGGTTTTTGTGTACTTTCTTCTCTCAGATTTTGATGGCTTCCTGTCTTAATTTTAGGTCTTTTATCCATTTTTTAACTTTAATTTTATTTTTTTTGTTTTTTACTTTTGACAGAGACAGAAGTGTGAATGGGGGAGGGGACGAGAGAGAGGGAGACAGAGAATCTGAAGCAGGCTCCAGGCTCTGAGCTGTCAGTACAGAACCTGACACAGGGCTTGAACTCATTGACTATAAGATCATGACCTAAGCTGAAGTTGGGCACTTAACCTACTGAGCCACCCAGGCACCCCCTATCCATTTTGAGTTTATTTTTGTGTATGGTGTAAGAAAGTGGTCCAGGTTCATTCTTCTCCATGTCTCTGTTCAGTTTCCCCAACACCATTTGCTGAAGATACTGTTTTTATTCCATTGGATATTCTTTTTTTTTAAATCTGAAACAGTCTCCAGGCTCTGAGCTGTCAGCACAGAGACTGATATGGGGCTCGAACCCACGAACCGCGAGATCATGACCTGAGCCGAAGTCAGATGCTTAACCGACTGAGCCACCCAGGTGCCCCCCCATTGTATATTCTTTTTTGCTTTGTCAAAGATTAGTTGGCCATACGTTTGTGTGTCCATTTCTGTGTTCTCTATGGTGTTACATTGATCTGACTGTGTGTTCTTGTGCCAGTACCATACTGTCGTGACAATTACAGCTTTGTAATACATCTTGAAGCCCAGGATTTTCATGGCTTCAGCTTTGCTTTTCTTTCTTTATTTTTAGATTTTTTTAATGTTTATTTATTTTTGAGACAGAGATAGACAGAGCATGAGTGGGGGAAGGGCAGAGAAAGAGGGAGACACAGAATCTAAAGCAGGCTCCAGGCTGAGCTGTGAGATCATGACCTGAGCCGAAGTTGGACACTTAACCAACTGAGCCACCCAGGCGCCCCTGGTTTTCTTTTTCAGAATTGCTTTCACTATTGGAGATATTTTCTGGTTCCATACAAGTTAGAGGATATTTTCTTCTAGTTCTGTGAAGAATGCTGGTGTTATCTTGATAGGGATTGCATTAAATACGTAGATTGCTTTGGGTAACATTGACATTTTAACAATATTTGTTCTTCTAATCCATGAGCATGGAATCTTTTTCCATTTTTTGGTGTCTTCTTCAATTTCTTTCATAAGCTTTCTATAGTTTTCAGTGTATAGATTTTCCACCTCTTTGGTTAGGTTTATTCCTAGGTATTTTATGGTTTTTGATATAGTTATAAATAGGATAGATTCCTTGATTTCTCTTTCTGTTGCTTCATTACTGGTGTATAGGAATGCAACCGATTTCTGTGCATTGATTTTATATGCTGTGACTTTGCTGAATTCCTGGATCAGTTCTAGCAGTATTTTGGTGGAATATTTTGGGTTTTCCATATAGAGTATCATTTTGTCTACGAAGAGTGAAAGTTTGACTTCTTCCTTGCTGATTTGAATGCCTTTTATTACTTTGTGTTTTCTGAGTGCTAAGGCTAGGACTTCCAATACTATCAGTATTGGATTGAATATCAGTGAATATTCATTTGAATATTAGTGTCAAGAGTAGACATCCCTTCCATGTTCCTGAACTTAGGGGGAAAGCACTCATTTTCCCTATTGATGATGATATTAGCAGTGGATTACTCATATATGGCTTTTATGATCTTGAGGTATGATCCTTCTATCCCTACTTTCTTGAGTGTTTTTATCAAGAAAGGATGCTGTATTTTGTTGGATGCTTTCTCTGCATCCATTGAGAAGATCATATAGTTCTTGTCCTTCCTTTAACTAATGTGACGTATCACATTGATTGATTTGCGGATATTGAACCAGCCCTGCATCCCAGGTGTAAATCCCAATTGGTCATGGTGAATAATTTTTTTAATGTGTTGTTGGATCTGGTTGCCTAATATCTTGTTGAGGATTTTTGCATCCATGTTTATAAGGGAAATTGGTCTGTAGTTTTCCTTTTTAGTGGGGTCTTTGGTTTTGGAATCAAGATAACGCTGGCCTCATAGAATGAGTTTGTAAGTTTTTCTTCCATTTCTATGTTTTGAAATAGCTTCAAAAGAATAGGTGTTAACTATTCTTTAGATGTTTGATAGAATTCCTGTGGAAAGCTATGCTACCCTGGACTCCTGTTTTTTGGGGAGATTTTTATTAATTCAATTTCTTTACTTGTTATGGATCTGTTCAAATATTCTATTTCTTCCTGTTTCAGTTTTGATAGTGTATATGTTTCTAGGAATTTGTTCATTTCTTCCAGATTGCCCAATTTATTGGCATACAATTGCTCATAATATTCCCTTATTATTGTTTGTATTTCTGCTGTGTTGGTTGTGATCTCTCCCCTTTCATTCTTGATTTTATTTATTTGGGTCCTTCCCTTTTTCTTTTTGATCAAACTGGCTAGTGGTTTATTGATTTTGTTAATTCTTTCAAAGAAGCAGCTTTTGGTTTCATTGATCTGTTCTACTATTTTTTTTTTCATTCAGTAGCATTGATTTCCACTATAATCTTTATTATTTCCTGTCTTCTGCTAGTTTTGGGTTTTATTTGTTGTTCTTTTACCAGTTCTTGAAGGTGTAAGGTTAGGTTGCATATCTGAGACCTTTCTTCCTTCTATAGGAAGGCCTGGATTGCTATATACTTCCCTCTTATGACCACCTTTACTGCATCCCAGAGGTTTGGGGCTGTGATCTTCTCATTTTCATTCGTGTCCATGTGCTTTTTAATTTCCTCTTTAACTTCTTAGTTAACCTATCCATTCTTTAGTAGGATGTTCTTTAGTCTCCAAGTATTTGTTGCCTTTCCAGATTTTTCTTGTGGTTGATTTTGAGTTTCGTAGCATTGTGGTCTGAAAATATGCATGGTGTGATCTCGATCTTTTTGTACTTGCTGAGGGCTGATTTGTGTCCCAGTATGTAATCTATTCTGGAGAATGTTCCACATACACTTGAGAAGAATGTGCAGTCTGCTGCTTTAGGATGCAATGTCCTGAATGTATCTGTTAAGTCCTTCCAGTCCAGTGTGTCATTTAAAGCCATTGTTTCCTTGTTGATATTCTGTTTAGATGATCTGTCCATTGCTAGAGGTGAGATTCTTTGTTTGTGATTAATTGATTTATATATTTAGGTTCTTTCATGTTGGGGGCATAAACGTTTACAATTGTTACATCTTCTTGGTGGATATACCCCTTAATTATGATATAATGCCCTTCTTCATCTCTTGTTACAGTCTTTACTTTAAAATCTAGATTGTCTGATATACGTATGGCTACTCCATCTTTCTTTTGTTGACCATTAGCATGGTAGATGGTTCTCCATCCCCTTACTTTCAATCTGAAGTTGTCTTCAGGTCTAAAATGGGTTTCTTGCAAACAGCATATAGATGGATCTTGTTTTCTTATCCATTTTGTTACCCTATGTCTTTTGATTGGACGGTTTAGTCCATTGACATTGACATTTAGAACAAAAACTGAAAGATATGAATTTATTGCCATTATGTTGCCTGTAGAGCTGGAGTTTCTGGTGATGTTTCTCTGGTCCTTCCTAGTTTTTGTTGCTTTTGTTCTTTTTTTGTTTTGTTTCATCTTTTCTCCCCTCAGAGAGTCCCCCTTAAAATTTCTTGCAGGGCTGATTTAGTGGTTATGAACTCCTTTAATTTTGTTTGTCTGGGAAACTTTTAATCTCTCCTTCCATTTTGAATGACAGCCTTGCTGGATAAAGAATTCTTGGCTGCATATTTTTCTGATTCAACACATTGAATATATCCTGCCACTCCCTTCTGGTGTGCCAAGTTTCTGTGGATAGGTCTGCTGTGAACCTGATCTTTCTTCCCTCATAGGTTAAGGACTTTTTTTCCCTTGCTGCTTTCATAATTCTTTCCTTGTCTGTGTATTTGTGAATTTGACTGTGATATGCCTTGTTGATGATCAGTTTTCGTTGAATCTGACTGGTGTTCTCTGTGCTTCCTGGATTTTGATGTTTGTGTCTTTCCCCAGGTTAGTAAAGTTTTCTGCTATGATTTGCTCACATAACCTTCTACCCCTTTTTCCCTCTCTTCATCTTCTGGGACCTTTATGATTCAGATGTTGTTCCTTTTGAATGAGTCACTGAGTTCTCTAATTCTTATGTCATGCTCTGTTGCCTTAGTTTCCCTCTTTTTTTTTTCCTGCTTCATTATTCTCCCTAAGTTTGTTTTCTATATTGCTGATTCACTGCTATGCTTCATCCATCCTTGTTGCTGTAGCATCCATTCGAGATTGCTTCTCAGTTACTGCATTTTTAATTTCATCCTGACTAGATTTTACTTCTTTTATGTCCACAGATTTTACTTCTTTTATGTCCATAGCTTTTTTCAATCCCAGCTATGATTCTTGTTGTCATGACTCTAAATTCTGGTTCAGACATCTTGCTTATATCTGTGTTGATAAAGTCCCTGGCTGTCATTTCTTTCTGTTCTTTCTTTTTGGGTGAATTTGTGCCAAGTTCTGTGTTTCAGCTTATGCAGATTGTTTTGTTAGTCCTCACATCAATTTTCTTGGTGTGCAAAATGCTTTGGTGCTGATCTAGCTGCATTTCAGGGATGAAAGAAGCGGAGAATTTCCATGCTGCTCTGCCATCTTGACCCTGCCCTGTTAATCCTCTCTATAGTTCTAGTTTAATGTGATCTCATTTGATTCTTTTTTATAATTTCTACTTATCTGCCAATATTATCAATTTTATATTTTATTTCCTTAAAAATATTAAAATCCATTTCCAATAATTCTGTTATTTGGATTTTGGGTTTGTTGGTTTTGTTACCTGTTTTTACCTTTGTTGTGATCATGTTGTCTTGTCTCCCTGTATCTTGTTTATTTTTTTAATGTAAACAGCACATTTAACCCGATGCAATACGGCTAATTTAGGGTATGATGATGTTATTTTCCATCAGAGAGGATTCATATTTTCTTCTGGTACATGGCTACAAATTCCAGATCATCTTTTTTTTTTTTTTTCAGATCATCTTAATTCAATAACAGTTTGTGATGATTCTTATCTGGGAGCCAGTGCTGATTAAAAGCCTGTCTTTTAATGATGGACTCACATTCCTAGGGTGTATTTCTGTGTGGACCCAAACCTAAGTCCAGGGTGTTTGCCATGACCCATATTTTGAGTATGCAGTGAACTCCAATTCTTGTCCCTTGATACCATGAATCTGTTCAAAATCCTACTAAGTTCCTGATTTTCTCAGATGGTTCTTCTGGTATAAGCATGTACATTAAGGAAAAGTGACCCCAGATACAAAGCTCTTCTGTCTTCTTAATTTTATCCCCTAGATCTTGGTCTTATAATTTATCCTTGCCTCTTTAAATTTCAAATGGAATCAAGTAGATTAAAAAAATATTTTGCCAGCTTTAATAGTTATTCTTAGCATGAGGGTTGATCTGTTTTAATTTGCTATAATTACCAGAAATGAAAGTCAGGAGGAATTACTAGCCTTTTCAGTTATATAAGTTCTATTTTATTCTTTCTAAAGTTTGTCCTTTTCTATAGAGACTTCTTTTGGTATGCCTTAGATTCCTTTTATATGTCTTTTATTTTTATTCTAAATACAGTTATCTTATAGTGTCTACTCAGTAACTACATTATTGGAGGATATAATTTGTTCTTTATTGTGGGTTTTTAAAAAAGAGAGCTCTGGGTTTGCCTGCTAGATTTATCTCTTAATGGCTGTATGACCTTAGGCAGTTTGCCTAAATTTTTAAGGCTAATTTTCTTTCATCTTTTTGAAATGGAAATCATGTTAAATATAATTCTCATAGTTGGTTCTGCAAGGTCGATTTTTGTTTTTGTCTGTTTGGTTAATATAAAGGGAAGGAAATTGGGACTAAATTAAAGTTATAAGTTATAAATAAGTTATAAATGTTTTATTTTGTAGGTATAGAAAACTTGTTACTTTGGATCTTCCTGTAATCACAGTAATTCAGTCTGACATTACCTTGATGGATAGGACTTTAATCTTACTGCTAGAGAAACTTGGGAATTTTTGCTTCTAGAGCTATGGAGAGCTCTACTACAAAATGTGCTAGATGTAATTTAAAACCTTTTAAGGTTTATAAGGGAATTCCTCATTGTCCAAAAATAAAGAAAAAGCAGGAATCTAGTGGGGTAAGCCAACATTGGATTTGTGGCCTCATAAAAGTATTTTCTGATAAAACAGGCTTGTGTTTTCGTGGCTAATACCTTGTTCCTGTGCAGTGATTCCAGTAGTCAGTTCCTTCAAAGGGATATTTTCTTGGTAAAAAAGATAATCTAGAAAAAAAAATCTTCCCATCAGCAAAGATATGTGACAAGGGCATTTGTTCATTCTTGGTTCCGGCAAGGGAGGGCAAAAGAGAACAAATTTCTTAAGAATTCCTGAATACAACACTGACCACTTGTGGAATTGTTATTCAGATTTATGTAATCCCAATCCTAGAAATTAGAATAATGTGGTCATGGGTATCTGGCAGAAACAAATAAAACTATTCTCCAGAAAAGTCTGCATTTAATTCTGATCCCATCATTATTTCCATAGATTTAGACTAAGTGAATTTACAATTCAGAATTAGAAAACATTTAAGAAACAAGCCATTGTGAGTGAGAATCCGTATGAACAATAGAATCTGAAATTGGGTAGAGCATCAGTGGGAGTTTTTGTTTTGTTTCATTTCATTTTTTTGTTAAGATGGGCTAGACTTAATTATGTTTATAGGTCAATATCAAAAACAGATTTAGATGGGAGAGTCAGGGGAAATAAACCAGAAGAATAGAGAAAAGTTGGAGGAAGAGGGCCCATTCATCCCCTGAGGAAATGAAGCTGAGGTTGAAATATGAATTAAGCAGGGAGAAGACCTTGACTGATTTGTGTTTCAATTTTATCAATGTAATAGGAAAGCTGAAGGAGGTGAGATTGAGTATTGGAATTGGAAACTTGAGGACATGGGTAAAAGTTTAGATTTTGCAAAGAGGAGAGGAAGATGAACAAGAGAAGGACTAATAATGATCAGTGTTGAGTGCCTGGATGTGCACATGAGAATTTGAGCTATTTTCATCTTATGAAGTGTGGCATTTTCTGTCAGGTATGGGAAGATGGAAAAGCTGTAAAAAACAGTTACAACCAAAGGCATATTAAGAGCAAGGGCAAATGACTAATTCTTGCATCAAGAAAAATATGAAATTCTATTTAATATTTTTATTTTAAGAAGAAAGGGATTATGTTTAGGAGCTTTGAGAGATTTTGTTGCAGTTGAAGTGATTACAAATTTTAAAGTTTTTATGCTAGAAAGAGTAAACATTAGCTATCCAGAAAATTTATTTACACGAACAAATACTGGACAAATAACTCTTACTGAATTTCTTTACTTTTTACCTGATTATATTGGTTGCCAAACATTCTAAATAGTGTTTTCTCTTTCTCTAAATGTGTATTGCAAAGCATGGAACAAAAAAGTCAACCTTAAAACTTTTAAACTATATTCAGAAACCAGTTAGACACTATGCATGTTAAATTTGAAACCTTGACAGCCAAAGAACAAGTGCATGTATGAATTTTAAGTGATTTCCTACATCATTATTTCAATGCTACTGGAATCATTCACTGTGTTAGGTGTTCTAATCATTTATTGATTTTCTGGTAACTAGGATGGCAGCAGCAACAAAACCTCACTACACTTCTGTCTAGAATTACTGCTGTACCATAGCACATGCTGTGAGGAAAATTAAGTATAGATGAGAGATCCTTGTTGATTTAACTCCCAGCAGGTTCCACATGAAAAACAAAAAACAAAAAACAAAAAACAAAACTGTGTTCCAGGACATCCTGAAATAAGAGAAGAATAAGGAGAAATGAGGGGATCTGAAACAATAAAAGGTAAAACGAATTGAAAAAGTAAACAAGGTAAGACATAATTTTTAAGAATTGTGAAATTCAGGGGCTCCTGGGTGACTCAATCAGTTAAGCATCTGACTCTTGGTTTAGGCTCAGGTCATGATCTCACAGTTCGTGAATTGCATTCCTGCTCTGTGCTGTCAGTGCTGTGCCTGCTTGTGATTCTCCCTCTCTCTCCCTCTCTGTCTGGCCCTCCCCTGCTTGTACTCTCTCTCTTTCTCAAAATAAATAATAAATAAACTTAAAAAAATAGAAATGAAATTCAGAGGCCAAGAAGAAAGGGCATCCCCAATAATGGTTTGGTGAGAGAGCTAGGCTTGGGAACTGCCCATTGTCAAAGGAAGTTGGAGTTGGTCTGATTCCAGTGCTCTTGGCATCTCACACAGCTCTTTGGCAAGAGAGTCTCCTCTGGAGGCTGCTAACAACTTAGTATCCCTCAGAGGGAGTTTATGAAGAACATTAGGTAAGATAGAGCCTTGTTTAACTTAGTTTCTATATTCAGTTTTGCTACTAAGAATTTCATAAATTGCCAATATTTTCTTTTTATTATTTTACCATTGTGATGTTTGTTTAGAAAGACAGTGAGAATTAAAATGAGATATATTTTAGGCCTGACTAAAATATGATCAGGGCCTAGAAACATCTCTCCAGACATCTCATTATTTTGACTTAGCCTAGGAAGCTCAAGAAAACTATTTCCAAACCACCCAGTTGTTATATGCTACTCCCTTGATAGCATGCTGCTTCGGTCCATCTAACTCCCTGCTTCTGTTTCTGCCTTGAGAAAAGAAGGCATCTAATGTGGAGTAACCGAAAATCAAAAGAAACATGCTCACAGAAAATATGGCTAAAAGAAGTAAGTTTTTTATTTATGGATGTGACAAAAGTAATAGCATCTGTAAAATAATACAAATGTATTAGATATAAAAATTATTTTTTTGTAATAATACAATAAAATAGTGGTATAAAATAAAACTAGACAGTCCAAGAGAAATCATATCGGTGTTTAAACTTCAAATCATAAGGCCCTAATGCTTTATTTCATAGGAAATCCCCTCAGATCTTCATCCAGAGGCTACCTGATTATCTACTTTTTTCCATTTGCAAATGGTACTTGGAATAGGTTGATCTAGATAATCCTGAGAAATCCACTAACCTGCAAACTCCATGAGGGCAGAGACAATATTTACCTTACTCAATTTTGGATTTCTAGTGCCTAGCATATGCCTACCACATAGTAGCAGCACGATAAATATTTGTTGAATTAATGAATAAATGAAAGTTAGTTAGGGTGATCAAGAAATCTAGATCTTTTGTATTACCCAGATGTGTGATATATCCTGTGAGACATGAAAAATCTCAACTGTGATGCTAACAGTCTTGTCTTTTGGAAATAATTGGAATGGAAAATGTTTCACCTTTTTTCCCCCAATCTGTTAGCTTTGTGTTGAATGACCTAAAATGTGGAATTTATAACTGAGAATATTGGCAACTACTTAGATTGAAAACAAACTATATTCAAAATATTCACCTCCATGTGGAAAACTGATACCATTTTTTAAGCTTCTATATATGTATGTTTTTAATGTGTCTTGCTTTTCTAAAACAGACTTTATCAAATTTAACTCTAAGTTTTGATGCATACAACCTAAATATTGTCTCAGCTAAGAAACTTTTGATCAAAGTAACAAGCTACTTCTTGCCTTAATTCAGCATAAGGAAGCTGGTGTTTCTGAACTCCAGACTAATCCCATGATAGCAATAGTCCTTGAGTAGTGTAGATTCCTTTTGCTTCTATTTCTGAAAAAAAGATAATGAATAGAAAGACAGCTGTAAACAATAGAAATCTATTCTCTTACAACGTAGTTTAAAATGAATTCGAAAACTTGTCAGAATATTATTATTTGTATGTGTTATAATCAAGGATGTGTGCCAGGGAATAATCCTTTCACCTAGAATGAGAGAGCTAACCATAAAATATGTTGATTAAGAGCACAGACCCTGGAGCCGGGCTAAGGTGCTTAAACTGTGGCTACACCACTTAGCAGCTATGTGAATTTAAAATGGTGGTAGTAATATTACCTATGTAAGAAGGTTGTTGGGAAAATCAAGAGTTAATATGAAGTTCCTAGAAAGTGTCTGGAATATCATTAGTGCTAGATAAGTGTTTAGTCTCCTATCCTTTCTGATAAAGTAACATGGAGAACTTTAATCATCCTTTGGAGAAACCTATGTGAAAGGGAAGAATGGCATGTAACCAGGTTAACATTAATTACATCAACAGGTTGGCTGTATTCTCTGTGCGTTTGGGCAGTCATTTTACTACTGGTTCTGTCCTAAGCTGACTTTGTTTTGGTGGACCTGGAAGAGATTTAGGGAATTCTTTGGAGATCAAATTCCTCAGCATGGCTCTCTCTCTTGGCTTAGACTAATGTACTATATTTGAGCAGTAACCCCCTTAAATAGAGCAGTCAGTCCCCAGGAGCTTAGATGTCCATCTCCAACTTCTTTGCTGAGGCCTGTTTTTCCTTGTAGGTGACAATTTTGGACAGGACCAAAGACAACTCCCAAGCTTGTTCTCTCTAATATGTGGACACATCTGCCCACATGCACCTTTTGTGCACACTAACCCCAAAGCGATAAGTAGCACCTCTTCTTCTCTCCAAAGCATCCTGCCAGTGTGCTCTTGCCCTCTATAGTTCCTGGGCAGGAGTCAGTAACCAGTCCACATGGTCCTCCTAATGCTGGAGTACATATCAAGTTCTCTGACTGCTCTTCCTGAAGATCCTCTGTAGCCCTCTTTGCTCACAGCATCCCAGTGGCTCTCCCCACAAGAACCCTAAATCTTTTCTCTGATCTCACTGTTTAACCCTTAATACTCTCAGTGTAGGCTTTAGAATTGTCTAATTTTTGACAACATCACTTTGAAATGTTTAAGTTCTACTGGATGCAGTCCTTCATCTCATTTTAATAGCTAGTGTTCATCCTATCTGGGTATTTCAGTTAAAATTTCCCATTTTGTCCCTTTTTAGAAGCAAAACTTGGTTCTGTGAGGACATTAATGGTAGAGATTTTTTTTAAAGTTTTTTTTTTAATCTAAATTTTGTTTCCTGGAAGTTCCTTCTTTCCAGGTGTGTTGTTGTCTGTCCTTCATTCTGGGACCTTTCCTCAACAGACTGGTGGTCCCTGACTGCTCACATTTCAGAGTGAGATACAAAGAGGTGACAGAAAGCCCTCTCCACATGTGTGTAGATTGAAGTATCAACTGGTGGGTTTCTCTGTAGCATAATCCAGCTGGACAGTTTCATTGAAGAGTACAAGTCATAAAGGATCTGTTAGGTCTTTCCTTTAGGGATGGTCACCCCAAGGAGGAAATCCTCCAATCTCCTGCTTTTGAGTTGTGGATTATTGAACCTGGATTTCCAGTTTTCTCCAAGCCAAGAAGTGAAGGGTATTAGGGTTTCACCCTTTATAATGTAGTACTTGACTAACACAATCTGTGGAATCAGCTTTATCATCTTTGTGGAAATGACATTTAGGTGAGAACCTGAAGGTTAAGTCAGGTGATTTATACAGGGAGTAGAAAAATCACTGGTTTAGTAGTGGTTGTAGCATATCTGAAATCCCTGAGCAGGTGTTTAAAGATTTGAGGTGTTACCAAAACCCAGTGGGCAAATAGAGCAGGTAAGATGGAGTAGAAGAGATAGACAGAGGGGCAGATTGTATAAATTGTTAAAGGACATAGTTAGAATTCTGGATTGATTCTAGGTGTAATGAGAAGCCATACAAAGATGTTAAAGAGAGTGGTATGATTGATTTTAGGTTTCTAATAAAATAACTCTGGCTGCTGCCAGGAGAATATATTTGAACAGTACAAAATTGTGAGTCAAAGAAGAGTTAAAGGCCCTTGGGAACTAGAGGCTCTTGCTGTAATTCAGACTGATGACTTGAAAATGAATGCCAAGAGGGAATTCTAATCCCAGGAATTGCGGAGGACTGGACTGATCCTTCCACAGATAATAATTATAATACACATACATGTGTCTATGCATACGTGTGTTTGTGTATATAGAATTTAAAAGCATTGAAAATGACCAGAAGCAGGCAGAACTTAGGACTTAACCCTAAAAGGAGACACCCATACACACTGGGCAAAATTCACATTTATATAATTTATTTTTAACACAATCTACACTGAAACAGAAAGCCAGAATTCTACTGGTTTGAGAAATGCGAAGTTGGAGTTCCAGGATGTCAGAGTGACTAAAAATGTAGAAGAACCTCCTGCAAAGAAGGAATTTATAGAGAGGGAGACCAAAAATATGAAGATGAACTCTCTTCAAATCCTTGGCTAACTTCTGAACTATGTATGCATGGGGGAGAGGCCATGAAGTCCATTAAAAGTAATAGCTGAAAGGATGGAAAACTGAATAGAAATTTTAGATGCTTTTCAAAGCAGAGAAGTCAGAGTTTGGAATTTAGTCCTTTCAAATTAGGGAACTTGGTAAACTCCATGCGTTTTCCACCCACCCATCCACCCTCACAAAGCATAACACTAAGCCTCCACAAATTTTAGGTGATCATCCAGGAATTTAACTCCTTTCCAGAACAAAACCCAACATTTTTCTAGAGAAGCTAATAGATTCCAGCATTTCTACAATGAAACACAATATCTGATATACAACAAATTTCCAGACATGCTGAGAAACAACAAAAAAAGTTACCCATAATCAAGACAAAAAAAGCAAATGAATCAGATATGAAAATTAGCATACAAAGACTTTAAACTTGATTTTATAAATATGTTAAATGACCTGAGGGAAACAATAGTTCTAAAGGGTGAACAGATCAGAAATCTCGGTAAATATTAGTTCACAACCTAGGGAGTTCCCAGGGTAAAATTCAAAACTGGCCCTCATACACATAAGGCAAGGAGAGACCAAATAAAAAGGCAGACCGCTGCCGGTTGGTAGATGGCAGTTTTAATAAGCAAAGAAACTTGGATATGAGGCTTGCCTTGGGTGTCCACAGGATGAGTAGATCTGCATATACACCCACCAGAATCTAAAGCTTACATAGAAGGCTTAATGGAGTTCAATTGTATCAGCTTTTTACATGAGGGTAAAAAAAAAATTCAGATAAATGAAAGCTGAGAGAACTAGTTTTCATTAGGTCTGTACTTCTTAAAAAAAGTTTATTATATATTCATTCATTCATTCATTCATTCATTTACTTATTTATTTTGAGAGAGTGTGAGCAGAGAGAGAAAGAGAGTCCCAGATAGTTTCAACAATGCATTTATCTTCATGCCTGTGTCCTTGAAAGAACTCCTAGAATAGGAACAGTGGGTAGAATGTACATTTCAAGTAAGGGAAGGGAATAACCAGCCTCTGATTGCCTGGGTCCAGCTCACAAGTCAATCATAGGTTATGTCCTTTTGATGACTTCCTGTAATAGTAAAGAATGAAAATCTATAAAAAAAGCTAGAAATTTTAGAATTGAAAAGTACAGTTTCTGAAATGATCAAAATCATGGGATGGGCTTAACAGCAAATTAGAGGAAGCAGAAGAGAGACAGTAGCTAGAGGACAGGTCAATAAAAATTATCCAATCTGGAGAAGAGAAGGAAAACCAAGACTGGAGAAAGAATTAACACAGCTCCAGTGGCCTATTGGATGATATCAAGTGATCTAACATATGACTAATTTGAATTTCAGAAAAAAAAGGAAACAGAATGAGGAAGAAAAATATTTCAAGAAACAACAGCTCAAATTAAGTGAAAAAACATCATCTCACATGTCCAGAAAGCTCAGCATATTCAAAAAAGGATAACTACAAAGAAGAACCACACTTTAGGCACATCATAGTCAAAGTGTTGGAGAGAAAACATGGATTTTAATCACATATCATACATAGGAACTCTGAGATATGAATGTTAGCTGCCTTTTCCTTAGAAATATTGGAAGATAATAGAATGGCATCTTCAAGATACTGAAAGAAAAATAAAATAATTGTTGAGCTAGGGTTCTATATCCAGTGAAAATGCCCTTAAAACATGAGGGTAAACAAAATTCAGATAAAGGAAAGCTGAGAGAATTAGTTTTCATTAGACCTATGCTTTTTTAAAAAGTTTATTTATTTATTTATTTATTTATTTATTTATTTATTCATTCATTTACTTATTTATTTTGAGAGACAGCATGTGAACACAGAGAGAAAGAGAGAGTCTCAAGCCTGACACAGGACTCAAACTGTGAGCTGAAATCAAGAGTTGGATGCTTAGCCAACTGAGCCACCCAGGCACCACAGGCCTGTACTTTCAAGAGATATAAAAGGTTGTTCTTCATGCCAGAAAGAAATAATGCCTGATGAAAATCAGATGTACTGTAAAGAAGGGCACAACAAATGGCAAATATGTAGTAAAAATAAAATATTGTTTTTTTTTCTACTCCTATTTTCTGCATAAGATTACTGATGGAGGTTAAGGCATTTATAACACAAGTAAGATATATAAAAACAATAACAAAAGGATAGGAAGCAGTTAAATAGAATTTTACTCTCACAAGATTGTTAATTTTACATGAATTAATATACACCATTAAGCCCAAGTAGACTGTGGTAAGGTAATCTCTAGGATAACCACCCAAAATTATACAAACAGGTATAGCTAAAAAGTTGATAGACAAATTAAAACAAAATCCTGAAAATTATTTGGTTCACCCCTCCTTTCCCCCAAGAAAATCAGGAAAGGAGGAGCTGAGAATCAAAAAACAAGACAAATAGAAACCAAGCAGCAAAGCAGTATACTTAAAACAACCACATCCATAACAGCATTAAATTTAAATGGTCGAGCAGACCAATCCAAAGGCGGAGTTGATGACAGGAGAGATGGAATTGAAGGATGAAACAGTGATATGCTAGTAGTAGATTCTAGCTAATGTTGTTCAGTAGAAGGTATGTATTGTGAAAACTATCTGATATAAAGTGATATTGCTTTATTTTATATGTTAAAACTTTTACAGATTTATCAAGCCTAACTTTAGAGCCACAAACAGAATTCACTATAGTTAATGGTTTACCTCCTTCCTTCCCTGCATCCGCTGGAGACAAAAGTACCCACCCAGGTACTAAATTATCTCTTTCTTTTGGATGTTTACAGTCTGGAAGGCATTGAAATACCTAAAGAATAATAAAACAGGAGAACTGGGGCTGATACACCCGTGGTTATTTCTTTCCAGAGTTATTACTTTCCTTTATATGATCCAGCACAATGTAGTATGTATCTATTTTTAATGATACCCAGGGGATAAGATTCCTCTTGGCAACTTAGAGCAATGCTTAGCAGGTTTCTCTGGAAAGCAATGTTTTATATGTACCATGAATCCCTTGTGTTTCTCTTTGAGTTTATTTGAATAAATTAAGAATTTGTTGAACACCTGCTATGTGCAGTACAGTGAGGAATGACAATTAAAGGCAAAATCAATATTAAAAAAGTGTCTTGATTCTTACTAAATTTAAATACATGTGTGGAGAGAGATACATAAATATTCAAGTAGTGAATTAAAAATCTAAACATTAATGCCAAACATTAATTGAATGGCAAAGACAATAAATGCAATACAAGTCCCTAGGAAGTATAGACAACTGTGAGATGGGCTGGTTAGGAACAGCTTCAGGGAGAACCTGAGACTTTCTCTGGCTCTGAAATCAAATGTAGTGTTCAGACTGATAGGGAAAAGGATGAGAGCTCATTTTAAGAGAAGAAAATTGAAGAAAGATGCTGTGCGCTAGTGGATCTACATGTTGTGCTTGAAAACAAAGAGCCAGCAAGCCCAGCTACAGCAGAGGGTTTGAGTGGCCATGCACCACGGTCTAAGATGGCAAAGGCAGGCTGGGCAGAACTCATGGGAGGCAGTGGATGCAGGTTAAGTTATTTTGACCATCACCAGGAAGTCACTGGCTGTGGTTGAGAAGAAATGTAACATGGTGGAAACAGTATGAAACTTAACCTTGTAAAGAGTTGCCTGGATTAGTGGCAAGAAGATTCCTCTTATTTTGACTTTAGTATAGTCTGAGAAAGATTTGAGTAAAGCAGAGTTAGATGTGAGAAAAGAATAAGCAGGTTTACTATAGTGCACCTTTATAAAGCAGATACGAAAATGCTAATATTGTTAGTTGTGGAATCGTTTCAATGAGAACATTACATATTGTTGAGTATCTGTGAATTTTTGCCAAAGAAAATTTGTGTGACCTTAGTTATGATCTTTTAGTGATCATATAGTTACATCTTCTAATAGCCTAGAACTCAATTTAGATGAACTGCCCTGGGTCCCCAGGAGAAGGGCTCAGAATTTAAAAGTCTGTCACTGGTGTGACTTTATTAGCTCTCCTTTGTTCACGGGGCATAAGCTTTCTACAGAGATGTCATTTTTTTTTTGTACTAATAAGAATGAATTAATAATTCCTCCATAGAGGCTTTCATTCTGCATTTCATTTTGGTTTCAGGCTTATTTCAACCTTCTTTGTGATAAAGTGGAGGCACATTTTTATCTTTACTTGTTTGCTATAAAATAACTCAGGTACCAAAATATCTACAGCACCTGTATAGAATATGGAAACTTTGGAGTGCTAATTGGCAATATGGTACATCACCAGATAAGCACTTCAGGTGGAACTCTTAAAAAGAAATAGCAAAAGCTCTTTTCCTCTACTTTTCTTGATAAAAGCTTTATTTATTACAAAAAGCTGGGGCTTGGGTTGTAGGCTGAATTGGGAAGGAATTGGAGAAGATAGTTTAAAGTGAAAAAAACACTTTAGAGAAAAATTTATTCTTTTTAGCTTTTCTTGTGATATTGTATCATCTGCACCCATGAGTCTAGTAGGCATCAGAGTTGGTGAATTTTCCTAGGAATTATCCTCTGCCTGCTTATGTCACCTTTGTGTATCAGGAAAGCTATAGATATCAAAGGAGGCCCTGGCAGCAGTATGGAATGGGACTCTGCAATTTGATGACATAATGATACTACCTGTTAGATCATTTCAGGGAAAAATTTGATAATAATTAGGCTGGATATGATTTATATAGTGCTATTATGGGTGAAAACATTAGAAACCATTTAATTCTGATTTCTTTTCATTTTTGGCTTTTATATATTGTTTTGGATTATATGTGTTATTAAATTTGGTAAATGCAGAGATCATTTAATGTTATCCAGAATTCTACAAACTTGATGCAATTTGGGTTCATTATAGATGGTCAGAATTACTGAATTAAATGAATGAATCATTGTGTGCTTCAAAATAATTTTATATGTAGAACAAAGCTTAGTAATTTTTAAGACATAGCTTTTGAATTCTTCTGGTCTTAACATAAAACCTAGCTTTAGATGAACCATTGAAAAAAATCAGGGAAAATTTTCTTGCAAAAAGTATCCTGCTTGTTAGAATCTGGACAAATCTTTGGCCAGGCCATTTCCACCATGGTTAAATTCTAGGATAATTATTCTCAACTAACCTTTAGGGAGTGTGGAGAGGATAGCCATTCAGAGATGAAATAGGGTTATTTTGTCCTCAATCCTCTTGTTCTGGGATTTCACATGAATAAATTTTAAATTTCCATGAAATAGAAGCTTCCCACTTATAGATATGAAGGATGGATATGCAATTATTCACATATTGGCTTTTATATGCATCTCTCAAAGGTTTAGAGATGTCTTACCTTAGCATGACTCTATTTCTGACTATTTTTGCTTGCATTTGTGAATGTTTGTGTGTGTGTAGGTTTCTGATCTCAGGAATGCTTTGCTGTGCTCCTTTATTTTTTCTTTTTTGCAATTTCACATGGCTTATGAATCCTTTTCTAACATATTTTGTCTACTTATTTGAAGTAGAATTTTAACAAAAGGCATTCAAAGGCATTACTTATAAAAGATATTATAAAGTAGCTTCAAATACTCAATTTAGTATGGAGTTTGCTAAGGAACCAAAACCTGCTTTGTATTCTCTTCAAAAGAGTAGAGTTGCCCTGGGGCACCTGGTTGGCTCAGTAGGTTGAGCGGCTGACTTTGGCTCAGGTCATGATCTCATGGTTTGTGAGTTCAAGCCCCACAAGGGGCTCTGTGCTGACAGTTCAGAGCCTGGAGCCTGCTTCAGATTCTGTCTCATTCTCTCTCTGCCCCTCTCCCACTTGTGCTCTCTCAAAAATAAATAAATGCAAAAAACAAAACAAAACAAAACAAAACAGGAGTGGAGTAGTCCCCAGTTTGCCTGCAGCAGAGCAAAATAATGATAAGATAGGGAGGAAAAATTAGAGGCACGTCTCAGTACTTACATTTTTCTTGTCCTTGGTCTAGCCTTCCAGAACAAATGTGATACAGTATTATTATGATGCCTGTTCCTAATTGAAATCTATAGCTTTATTGTGATTGCATTTAGACACATGCAGTCAAGTCCTATCCTATAAACTGATGGTTACCAGAGGAGAGGTGGGTGGGGGTGTGTGTGAAAAAGATGATAGGGTTCAAGGAGTGCACTTTTGATGAGCTCTGGGTGATATATGGAATTATTGAATCACTCTAGTGTATGCTTGAAACTAATATAACACTGAATGTTAACTAACTAGAATTAAAATAAAAACTTTAAAAAATCCTATCCTATTATAACATGGAGATCCAAGTTTATATTTCATCTCTGAATGCATTACATACTGTATGAGAGTTCAGCCACTAAATAATTGGGGGGGGTGGTAGCAATCATGCCATTTCTTGAGGATAATTGGGAGATTGGATTGCCACTTGGTCTACTGTCTAAGGAAAGGAATGCCAACTTTGATTCATTTTAGATTTCCAGATACCTGTTGGACTGTAGCTAGAACACTGTTTGAGAGTTAAAATTCTTTATATTTTTTCCTAAATTTGACACCTCTTTCTATCAAATGACCTGAAAATATCTCTGATATCTCCATGACTTTGCTTCATTCCATTCTCATTGCTGGCTGGACAGTTGCAGGTGATTGTGGAATGATTCTACTCCTGAAGTTTGTAGATGAATGCAAAGAGGATCAACGTAGGGGCGCCTGGGTGGCTCAGTCGGTTAAGCATCTGACTTTGTCTCGGTCAGGATCTCACAGTTTGTGAATTCAAGCCCTACATAGGGCATTGTGCCGACAGCTCAGCCTAGGGCTCTGTGCCGACAGCTCAGCCTGGAGTCTGCTTTGGATTCTGTGTCTCCCTCTCTCTCTGCTCCTCTCCTGCTCATGCTCTGTCTCTCTCTCTTAAAAAGAAATGAAGATTAAAAGAAAATAAAAAAAAAAAAACAACAGATGAACGTATAGGGAGGGGTTAATGATGAAAACCGTAAAAAAAAAAAAATGAAAAGAAACAAAAGAAAAAAAAAGTTGGCCCAGCAAGAACCAAAGATGGTGACAGTTTATGGAAGTGTCATGTCAGCGAGAGAGATTTGAAGACTGGAAAGGAGGCATTGGTCACATATTAATGGAGGATGTGGGGAACTTCCGTATATTTATGGCTGGACTTTTTCCCTTTTGCATAATGGATAGTATTAGCAAAACATTCTTTCTTGTGGGATGGAAGTAACAATTTTCTTTGATTTTCTTCTGATCCTCATGAAATTTCTAATTATAATGACAAAACTTAACTAGCTGCTTATGTCCTATGCTGTAATGTGTAATTTTAATCCCTGAACTCTAAAAATGGTTTACCCACAGGTGTGTGCACATAGAGAGAGAGAGCCTTGCAGAGAGGTACAGAAAAGCCTGTAGCTGAGGCTTTAGGAAATACCTGCGGCATACGCCCTCTGGTCGCCGTTCTCCTGAAGTGTACGGTTTATCAGGGCACAGCAGGTGGGACTGGGACACCCACACGTGGGTGGTAGGCCAGGAGGGAAGAAGTTCTAACTCCTGTATATTCCTCCTCTGTTCTAAGAGATTATTCCCATCACAAAAATAAAAGTAGTACATTGCCTGTGAGGGACAACTGGTTTAAAAATATTACTTATAAAGGATGCTATTTATTTCTAATTTAAATTACTTTCCCCCTTTTCTTGATCCTACTTACATAAAATAGGTAAGTAATCAACTTACACTATAGAGTTTTAAAATGGCTTTTAGAATGCATGGCCAAGTTCTATTTTGTGGCCTTTCAAGATCACTGCCTTGGTTATCATTATGAAATAGCTGTCTCTAGATGGCAGCATTTCAAGCCTTTATAGTACATATTTTAAAATATAAAAAAGAGGTGGCTAGTGATGATTTGGGGGAACTGCCTAGTTTGCTGAGAAAAATCAAAGACTTGTTCAAATTTTAGGACATCTTTGACATTAATTGAAAGCAAACTGGTAGGAAAATAACTGCCCATGGAATAAAATAAGACTGTTTTTGTTCACAGCTGGGCTTCCTAAGGATCGTCAGTGTGATTCTCCCTCCACCACACTGTCTAGAGCTTTGGTGGAAAGAGGACCCTCTCCAGCCATCCTTCTCAGAGTGTGTGAGTGCAAAGAGAATATTCTGCTGCTCCATCTGTATGGCTCCCTCACCAGTTTAGCAAAGGGGAGGAACTAGGACCTGACCCTGGTTGCATGCCCAGGACACTATCAGATTGGATGTCTATTATTACAGCTAACGTTTATTGTCTGTCTATTGTGTGCCAGCTTCAATCTATTTACTTTATGTATGCTTGTAGATTTATTCCTCATAATAGCTCCAACAGGTAGGCACTGCTCTATTCCACTTGGCAAATGAATACTAAGGCACAGAGAGAGTAAGTGACCTTGTCCAAGGTAACACAGCTAGAAAAATGGCAGAACAGAGGTTTGAACTCAGCCATCATGCTCCAGAGATTTTGCACGGATCTACCATGCTTGACTGTATAGTTCTAGCTGGGGAAAAAGCCTGGGGAGAGTGAGAAAAGCACAGCAGCAGGTATGGTGTCACTTTTACTGGGCTTAAGGAAGAAATATCACTTCTTTATGCTCAAGGCTCTGCAGGGTATTCTTCTGAAGGTTTTGCATCTACTTTCTGACCTGGTACTTCAATTCAATTCAGCATACATTTATCGAGTGCCTCTTTATGATCTAGGAATCATGTAAGGTGCTGGGGACAGGAAAGCAGATAAGATATAGACAAAATTATACATTAAATCTTAGAAAGGTGTTCTTTATTTTATAAATGTCCTCTAATGGCAGTTCTTTGCTGATGTCCTTGAAGTAGTGGAATGACACAGTGAGAATGCAAAGCTCCAGATACATGCTTGTTTCTTAGTAGAAATCAGCCTCCCTTTTTGTTCACCTCTCAAATTATTCCGTGAAGTACCACGGAAGATGTCCATATCAGATGAATCTGATTAATAGTGTCCTGTCTGGCTATCAGTAGCAAGCCATGGTTGCCTGAAGCTATTAACCTGATGGCTCCAGGTGAGCGTCTCAGACCACAAACATGCAATGACTTTAATGGAAGAAAAAGAATCAACTCTTTTTTTCCATCTCTGTGTTTTCGATCATTTTTGTTTTGACTCCTGACTTCCCCTTGATCTCTAAAATACCAAATAGCATGTAGGAAAATCTATCATCTGTTAAACAATCATGCAAAGAATGACATGGCAATACTGCCTCTTTTACATGAAGGGCATCATCTGACATACTTACTACCACCCAAACTCATGAATTACTTAAAATAAATGTATGGAAACCTCATCCTTAACCTTAAGCAATTGAACTTCTTGATTCTGATTATTTTCTACAAGTGACTTTGAGAGTTAATTACAAATTATAAAATGTGAAAAGAAGATGCTGAGCTTCACAAATACGTTTACAAGAAGGACATCAAAAGACTTTTTGTCTCTAGTATCTATGGGGTAAGTAGCAAATTTAGAGGTAGAGATGACTTGGGACCATGCTATTGGTATCACTCCACTTATTTCATGATAATAAGAGCAATAATCCATAGTTATTGAGCCAGGCCCTATGCTGAGTACTTAAAGTGTATCATCTCATTTAATACTCCCAAACGTCCGTTTTCACATAAGAAAACAGGCCACAGAGGTTACTTTTACAAGGTCACATAGCTACTTGTGGCAGAGTGGGGCTACCAACCTGGGAGATTTGTCTAAGTCTATTCTTATAGTTACCTTTCCATACTCTCTAACAAAGTCATTTTAGTTATTGACTTTAGTGAGTGCCCACTTGCTTAGCATATCAGAGCTGAAAGCCATTCCTGACTCCCTGAATTTTTGCACATTTATTGTGAGAAATACATTCATCCCCTAATTATATATGCATACTGCTTCAGACACCTTCATTTTACAACTTGTCATAGTCATTATTTTACCTTCACTGGTGTTGTGGGTTTCATCAGTGCCAGTATTAGTTACCTATCGATGAAACAAATGACTCCAAAACTTTGTGGCTCAATGCAACAATCATCACTTATTATTTCTCATGGCTTCTGAGGGTCAGGAATTCAGATAGAGTACGACAGGGATGAATTGTTTCTGCTCCATAATGTCTGAAGCCTAAGCTGGGGCTGGAATCATCTGGAGGCTTGCTCATTCTAGAGTCTGACAGTTGATGCTGGCTGTCAGCCAAGGGCCCAGCAGGGGCTTTTGTTGGAGCATCCATACATAGCCTTTCCATCAGTCCTGGGCTTTCTCACGTGATGGCTGGCTTCAAGAGAAATGATCTCAAGACAACACCAATGTAAAAGCTGAATTACCTTTGTTTTTTCTTTTTGAACGTGTGTGTGTGTGTGTGTGTGTGTATGTTTGTATGTGTGCACCTTTTTAAGGTGTAATTCACATACTATACAGTTCACTCATTGCAAGTGTATTGAATATTTTTTCAAAGTCTGTACAATTGGCATTTATATAAATGGCTACATAGTTAAATACATACTAATGCTAGGGTTATTGATAAAGTGAAGACAATTAGGTATCCTTGAAGCATGCCATAAATCATCTCAACATCTTGGACTATGCTTGCCTTATTTAAAAAATGGGGTCCTTGATTGGAGAAAAAGCATGATGAGTGCCTGGGCATTATACATACATGCTCTGTATCTTTATCAGGAACTTTCTGTACACATGTGACTATCCCAAGAGTCGTCACACAAGATAACTGATAAATGTGACTTCTGTTGGGGTAGAGCAAAGAGTTCCAGGTGTAGATACTACTGTCTAGCTGTCCTGTATTTGTTCCTCCATTGCAAACAAATATCTGATTTTGTTCAGGTATATGATGAGATGTGAGCAGAGAAGGTGGAATTCCACTCATGCCCCCTAGCTTTAGGTAATAAACAGTGAAGGGAAGCCCACACTCTTCTTTTATGCCTTGGGAGATGTAGTGTGACCGCAAAACACTTGGAGGTGTGACAGCCATTTTGTGACCGTGAGGGGAGAGCCAATGAAGTAGCAGAGAAGACAGTTCAGAGCCCTGACAGTTTTGAGCAGCTATAGTAATGAACTGTGAAACTTCTACTTCAAAGAGTCTTGATTAGTGAGCTACTAAAATGTCCATAATGTTCAAACCACTTTAATTCACATATTTTGTTACTTGAAGCAGAACTCCTCCTAAGTGACAAACTCCTGTGAAAAATACAAGTCATATTCATCCCTATTGGGAACAGAACAAAAGTATATGACTACTTGCTCTCATTAACAGCACTGCTATAAACTGTGAGTTAAGATTATTACAGTTTATAATTTTTCTTTTGGGAAGTCAGTGTCAGTGATGGTGTTTGTATTTTCTAGGCGCCTGAGGCCATAGTGACTGTGTGTTCAAGAAATATTTAAGATTAAAGCAAAAAATAGTTTACCCAAGATTTGAACTTTATGCTTAAAGACATTATAGGAGATAAGGAGAAAGCTCTAAAGATCTGAGAAAATTATTTAGAAAATAAAAAAGTTGGGAATTGGAAACTATAAAATATCTTTATGGAAAGGGCATAGACTGCTAGGCTAGGGATCATTTTGTACTACCAAATTGTGTGCAAGACTCCCACTGGAGTCAATCAGAGTCATATGCAAAAATCAATGTCAGGATCTTTCCTTGAAACCATAAACTGAAAGCTGAAAAATCGGAACTATTTCTTGATAGATGCCTGGGAGAGCGCCAAATGTCAGGGAGGCCAGGTGTTTGATGGAAATGAATGTGCTTGATACTCTAATATTGCTGGATAAATTAGCAAGAAAGAGAATTCCATCACTGTCTTTCCCAAAACTTGATTTTTTTAAAGCCCTCAGAACTTCTTCAATTATTTTTTCCAGATGGTTGAGAATTTTAATGAATAATATTCACTCTTTAAAGAAACGATATGAATAGACTTTTTCTTTCCAATAATCTTAGGAAAAAAATCCTTTACGTTTAGACCTGTACTTGATCTGTGGGTCAGAGGTTAACTTCTGTGCACTCTTGTTTCTGGAGTAGAAGGTATTAGTTTAACATGCAATGCACCAACCACTCTATTATGAGTCTCCTAAAGTGTTAGAAAGGGGGTGAGGAAGGGATGGTGCAGCATTTGGGAACGTCAAGTCTCTGAAAACCAACTTTTTGAATAATTTTTCATGGAGGTTCAAGAGAATAATTAAAAATCATCTTCTAATGATTAAAAATCATCCATATATGGTTATGTAATTTAAACAGAAGGTGTGATTTATTAAAATATATAATGCTTTAATTGAGTAGGAATTTGAAGAGCTAGTACATAGAATTTTGCTTAATACCAGTATTGATTAGAATTTTTTCTTATCAGTTATAATAACAAAAGGAATTTTTTAAAAATATTGATTTTAATCTTCAGTTATGAAAATTTTCTCAGGCTTTCCCAGGCCAGTTCTGTAATTTATAAGTTCATCATTCATGGGGATAAGTGCTTATTGTATTTTTGTTGCTGTCTCCTTCTTGTGAGACCCAGTTCATCATTTTTATTAGAATGTTATCATTCTATAGTATTTATTAAGTTGGTAACAGAGATTTATACTGTGCATCACTTTAGGACCTGCTATATGAGATCTAAGGCAATTTTCATAAAGAAGTAATAGTATTGATATATTGATTGAATGATCTAATTTTTTTGTTTATTTGAGAATCTTAAGAGTTTCTTGGTGGATAAGACCAAAGGTGTAGAAAGTCTAGTATTACTAGACAGAGTCCTCAAGAAATTTTCAATGTGCAGGAAATGTGATTTTCATTATATTGTGTGGAATTTAGGCTTTACAGATCATGTATTCAGGTCTTTCTTACATTCAAAGGACTGGAGGAGCACCTAAGAGGTCCCTTGACTTTTCAAGGACCATACAGTGGGTCAGTGGACTAGGAAGGGAGGCCATATCTTCTGACCCCTGTCCAAAGGTCTTTAGGCTATGTCATAATGTCAATCTCAAATTTTTCTAATAATCTACTTGAGTCTATCATTTTACAGTTCTCTAAACCCTTGTTTTTCAATGACGTTTGCAGAGTTACAAGTTCAATGAAGTTAAAGTGTCAGTACACAAAAATTGCATTTATTATTTTTGTCTTATAGCAGTCTTTAAAATTTCAAGTTTACTTCTGGCTCCAGTGTTTTGGGATTTAATAAACTATTGCACAATCTACTTCTACTCTTCATAACGTACCTTCTCTGGGTTCCAATGGACTCATCACAAAGTAAGGATGTTGCTATAATTGATCTTGGAAGTCCAGCCCTACAATTCTATTAATCTATATACAATTTCCACTTACTCTTTGGATGAAGTCTTCCTGGTATTAGTATTTTATTGTGTTTCTTTCATTGGGCAATGAAGATTTTCTTTGAGTACGTAAAATAATCTTAGGCATGAATGGTTAGAAACATTTTTTTTTTGGCAAAGTAGCCTCTGTCTTCTTGGATTAAATTGGGTTTAAGGCTAACTCTGAAAGTAAAACCACTGTTGGCCTTTAAATGCCCTGGAGTCTGGATTAGAAGGAAAGTCCCTGGTGGGTAAGGAAGGCACTTGAGATGAGCACTGGGTATTATGGGTAGGTGATGAATCACTAAATTCTACTCTTGAAGCCAATATTACACTGTATGTTAACTAACTAGAAAAAAGAAGTAAAGTCCCTGGCTAGCTCCTGTCTTCTGTATTCATTAACTCAAGTCTCTTTTCTGATCTCTCAGTCTTTAAATTCTCAAGTGCCAGAAATGCAGAATCATTACTTATTCTTTTTTCTCTTGCCACCTGCAAGTGCCCACACTTACTGAACAGACACTCTGGGTAAGCTATGGCCTCATTCTCTACTATTCCTAGGGCCTTCAAGCCCTCTATTACCCGAAACTCCTGGGCATGTCAGGGGGTGGTCTGGTTACTAACTCCTTGAAGATTTCTGATTGTAGTGATGGGTCTGGGAGAACACTGAGGGGGTATAAACCCATATAATGTCAATACCAGGGTGTGAGGTGGGAGTCAGTGGTGCTGGAACTCCAGGTCCTGGTTTTTCTAATGTGTCAGTGCAGTGTCAGTGTGAAATTATACTGATGATGATGGGGAAGAAGTAACTAGTAAGTGCCATGGGGGAAAACTGGAAATCTGTGCTCGTAATAGATCCAACATAAGGAGGGAAAATTCAAAATTTAGTTTGGTTATGAAAAAAAAAAGTTATAGTACTCTGGTGACTTGATCTTAACTTAGGTTTACTTTTTGAGCAACAACAAAACAACAGCTATATATACACCTAAATATATCACATGGGTCTTATTGCTTCACTGTTCAATTTTATTCATGTACTTTCGGTGTTCATATAATCTAGTCCTGTACTCATGCAATGGGATTATTGTTTTAGATCTTACAGGAAAATTAGATTGCATCCTGACCAAGGTAATTTTGAGCTTAAAGGATTTGTGTGAATGCTAATGAATGCCCACTCGAGAACTCTCAGGTACATACAGGCAGATCTTGAGAAGCATTTTGATACAGCGAGCTTTTTATCACACATCAGTTCTTTGAACAAATTTTTTAAAGCAACATCTCTTGTTTGTTTCTACATGTTCATTGGAAAAATAATAAAAATAGAGACAAACAATATGTGAAGTGATTATTTACCCACGTACCCCACAGATAAATGAACACCAGTAACACTTTGGCATAAACTTTTATAATTCTTTTGTACACACACACACACACACACACACACACATTTTTTGTTTTGGATACCAAATTGCTCCCAATCTATTTCTTTTGTTTCTACTTTAAAATATTAACTTTTCTGGGTTTCACTAGATTTATCAAAAAATGAGGGTGTTGCTGTAATTGATCTCTGAGGTCTAGTCCCACCAATTCTATGGACTTTTAAAATTTTCACATATTCATTGGGTAAAATCACTTGCACAACAATATGAAAATTCTTTTAAATTTCATACCTAGTAATGTTTTGTGAACATTTCAATGTCATTGAATATTATTTAATAATATAATTTTAATGAC